>NW_012148708.1:415713-425589 GCF_000956105.1 Propithecus coquereli
TAGATTGTTTTAGGTAGTATTGACATCTTAGCAATAGTAAGTCTTCCTACCCATGAATATGAAATGTCTTTTTGTTAGGGACAGAAAAACAAGAGATAATGGAATGATGGGAACAGAAAACCAAGAAGGAGGAAACAGTTAAAGAAAAACAATAAGAAGGAAATACTTACAGAAAAATACCAATGAAAACAGTTATTTCAGTCTTAAAAAATGGGTTAATTAGACTGTAGAACAGTAACCACCAATCAGAAGATAGAAAAATACCATAAATGGTGACTTTCCCCATCACACATATAGGAGAAAGGAATGTCTGGAACATAACCTTTAAGTTATGTCCATATCTGGAAAAATCCAGACCCCAAAACTTGTGACATATAGTCATAAGTAATTATAACTAACCTTTACATCAACATACAGTACTAGCATACAAAAGGAGAAACATGGAAGAAGACAGCGTCTTCTCCACTCCCAGAGACGACTCATTTCCCCTTAGGAAAGGTACTTTCGCTTTGCATCCTTAAATTTTCCTTACAGTAAATTCTTCACACATACGTGCTGAGTGTCTGTCATCTCTCTCCCTCAAGTGGGCCAAGACTTGCGATTCCTCCAAGCCAGGCGCCCAAGAACTGGGGAAACACTTCAAAGTCCAGCCATGGACAGGACCATGACATTTCTATTTATTTAGGTCTTCTTTAATTTCTTTCAGCAATGTTTTTTTTTTTTGTACAAGTCTTTCTTCCTTGGTTAAATTTGTTCCTAGGTATTTTATTCTTTTAGATGCTATTTTAAATGGAATAACTTTCTTAATTTCCTCTCCCCATTGTCCACTGCACATGTATTAAAAACAAACTTGATTTTTGTGTGCTGATCTTGTCCCCAGCAATTTTGATGAATTCACTTATTAGCTCTTGTAGCTTCCTTGTAGAGTCGAGACTGAAAATTTCTATACACAAGATCATGTTATCTGTGAATAGGAATAGTTTTCTTTCTTTCTTTGCAATTGGGATGCCTTTTATTTCCTTTTCTTGTCTAGTTGCTCTGGCTAGAACTCCCAGTTCAGTGTTGAATAGCAGTGGTGAAACTGGGCATCCTTGTCTTGTTCCTGATCTTAGGGTGAAAGCTTTTAGTCTTTCACCACTGAGTATGGCATTAGCTATAGGTTTTTCATAAATGTCCTGCTATAGACTGAATGCCTGTGTCCCCCCAAAATTCATATGTTGAAACCTAATCCCCAATGTGAGGGTATTAGGAAGTAGAGCCTTTGGCAGGAGATTAGGTCATTAGGACAGAGCCCTTAGGAATGGGATTAGTGCCCTTATAAAAGAGACCCCAGAGAGGTAGGTAGCCCCTTCCACCATGTGAAGACACAGCAAGATGATGTCTTCTATGAACCAGGAAACAGGTACTCACTAGACAAAATATCTGGCAGCACCCTGATCTCAGATTCCCTAGCCTCCAGAACTATGAGAGATAAATTTCTAACAAGGCACCTAGTCTATCTTAGTTTTTATAGCAGCTCAGATGAACTAAGACATGTTCTTTATCTTGTTGAGGAAGTTCCCTTCTATGTCTAGATTTTCATGTGTTTTTATCATGAAAGAATGCTGGATTTTGTCAAATGCCTTTTCTGTGTCTATTGAGAAGATCGTGCGGTTTTATTCATTCTTTTAAGGTGGTATATTACACCGTGTGATTTTCTTATGTTGAACCACAATTCCATTATCTTTAAAAAAGACAATTAATTGCAAAATATGCATTACTATACAAAAACTATGCTCTCAGCACCATTTTAATGATGACTTCATTATTTCATTCACCATCTATTTGTTTTGCTCTCAGGCATTGCCCCAAGAACTGAAGGCACGCCAGTGAACTCAGCAGTCAGTGACCTCCACCCTCCTGGAGCAACACTCTGGGAGGAAGACAGACCATAAGCGAGAGCCGTAAAATACATGCATGTTACTGTAATTAGCGGTGAGTGATAAGGAAGGTAAGAGAGCAAGAAAGAGGGGCAGAGAGCACGAAGAGGCTGAGGCACTAGACAGAGAGGCCCGTCTATAATAACTTGCAGCATCACAGTCTATACACGTCCACAATTTAGCAATGCTTTAGAAATAAACACTTTTAGTAAAGAGGTAGAAATTGCCTAAACGGACTTAGTGCCTTTCCTACAACAATCCTCTGCCGAAGCCACAAGCCTCACCTCAAAATCCCACTTCCTTTTCGCCCCGTGTCCTCCACCAACAGATGTGACCCTGATGCCAAACTGAGTGTGGTTTGTAGGTGCTGTGAGCCACTGAGGCATAAATAGGACCAAACCCTGCCCTCCCAAGCCAGGGCAAGGTCACAGGCACCATCGAACGATGCGCGAGTATCCTCAATCCATCTGGACAGCTGAAACATCCAGGAACGCGCATTTGTCCGTAACTCCCATTGGCTGATTTCCTGATGCTGTACGATTCTTTATGACGTTATAAAAGGTTAAATTGTCTTTTCACTTCTGACACCAACAAACTAAGAGCATTTGAATTTATTCATCCGATCTTCAGGGTAAAGGAAACCGCAGCCTGGGCACGAAGCGCAGCCCTCTGAGGACGGACTTCAGCAAGTGGGCAGCACCGAGTGCAGCTCCACCAGACCGCAGGCATGCAAAGACACCGCATCCAGGTTTACTTAAACCAGACGTGATGTGGGTTAAATATGACCCAATTTAAACTACAAAACAGCAATATACTTATTAATAACTAGCCAGATTGTAGCACGGAGCGCCCCAAGAAGGCCCCCTTGCCGCTGTGCCCCCGAGGCCAAGGCCGCCCTCCGTGCAGCCCGGCCCCTCCCCGGCCAGCTCCATGGCTGCAGACAGGAAGCGCTGTGTGAGCAACAGGAAACCTGAGCCTCCTCGGCTTGTGCACCGGCCAACCAATTAGCATGTCACCATGAGGGGCAGATGCACATGAATATGGAGCACAGAGCCTCATTTCTCTGCTCAGTCTGTCAAGCCATGAATTCACTAATCCGGTTTTGTCCTAGAACCTTGGGGGTGGGGGTGGGGCTGAGGGAGGGAGGCGGGGTTTCAACAGCCCCATCTACAGGGATGTGGGACTCAAAACAGTCAGGCTCTGTCAGTCCCAAAGGGTATTTCTGAGAGCAACAGCTCTTTCTTTATCCAGGTGCACTTCCTGGTGGAAGGTTCTAGATACACGGTGACCTCTGAGATTATTCCTGATGGCAGACAGTGCTAATGTTAGATCTGTCAGTCACTGGCACAAAGGAAAGGGACGACTTGATGTAAGACGTTGAGCCTAAAAGGCAACAGGTAGAATCAGACACTTGGTAAGAAAAACCAAAACACTGAAATGGGATTAGTGGTTGACATGAGCTCAGATAAAGGTAGGGGAAGGAAAACACGCAATGTCTAATTATATTTATCAGATTTCGAGCTATTTCTAAAGAAAATTACTATTCTTTTGCTCAATAACACAGTTTAAAGCAATGTAAACACATCCTTATTGCTACTGTGCCCAAATATTTCTCTGCTGAGCTATTAGCCATAGTTTCATTTTATAAAAACCATAATAGAAAATGTGGCCAAACAGATAGATGGAGTGTTTCCAGCAATATGGAGAAACAGTTGTGTTTATGCAGAGATTAGTCTTTCAAATTGAGAGATCTCCAAAGCTCCATTTGTACTTGAAAGGCTTGTCTTTTTGTTACCCGGTAAATAGCTCATTCATATTCTACAAAGAAAACCCTCTAAATTGGGAGAAATAGCCATATTTAACATTAGGTAGGGAAATGGGGCTGAAAGCGAGAAAAGAAGTCTATTTCCCCCAGTTTCTTGGACTGGATTAAAGCTTTCCTTTATCATTTAAAATAGCCTCTGTTTTCTCCACATATAAGAGGCAGAAATTTCATGAAAGGCTGAGAAGTACTATCCATAAATGCAGAAATTATGCCAGAGAACGAGTTAAGAAGCACATTTTTAAAAAGAAATCTTGGGTCCTTTTCTCTTATCCTGCAGAACACATTTCTTAGCTGCTCCATTCCCAACGGCGGAGGGTGTCATCAAGACGGTCTGAAACACGGTGCGCGGCGACTGGCCCTCACGCCAGGGCCGCCTTCCGGAGCCCAGGAGCGCCCCTGCGAGTTTGCAGGGTGGCTGCAACAGAACTTGCGTTAATTATTCGGAATTAGAAGTAAGTATCAGAATTGTGTGAATGGAATGTACACTGCATGATGTAAATTAAAGCTACTGAAAGGCGTGATGTATTCTTTACCAACTCAGAAAAATGACAATTTTGGAGAGAAGAATATGTGTTAACAACTGTTTCGAAGCCTGTTGGAGCATAAAAATACCAGAATGGCGCTGCAGAGTTAATGGGCAACCAAGGGAACGCATGCCGTCCCCCGCGGCAGGCACGTGCCGGTGGGTGCTCGCAGGCCGTGCTCTTGCGAACCCCAGGCTCGGGGCCACAGGTGCCAACAGCTAGGCCACGGGGGCAGCAGCAGGTGGCGTGCCCTCTGAGAGGACAGCAGGAAGAAGAAGGAGGCAAAGAGCTGGGGAGGCTGAGAGTCAGTGGTCACCTGTCTGGGAGGTCAGGTCAACCTTTAGGAGTCCAGAGGTGACATGGCCACACCCAAGAAGAAGCCCATTTGCACGGCAGCCCTTCCCTAGGTGCACTCCTACATCCTGCTTGATTCTAGAAACCCCGTGTGGCATCTTTAAGGAATGACTGATTGTTTCACAGAGATTCTGAGTCCCAGGTCCCTACGGCAGCCACAGGTAGGACAGATGCCCCACTTCCCTTGAGGGCCGCCCATGGGCGCTGTCTGGTGGTCTGGACCTGCCAGTCAGCTCCCCCTCGAAGGCCCACCAAGGCTGCCGCAGCAAGGCCACCCGGAGTGTGTCGTCTGCCATGCGCACCTCCTCGGGGGCAAAGTTATGCCATTGAGTCCAGCCAGCAAGCTGCTCTCCACCGGGGGGTGGAACCCTCTGGCTCCATCCGGATGGGGCCTTGCTCGGGGTCTTGTCTTTCTGGGCCACGTCCTGGTTTTCCTTGCTGTGCCTGCAGCAGCCACCACGACCCAGCCCACCCTGGCATTCTGGACCATCTCCCCTCTGTGCCGACATGCTCCTTCCTTGGGAGCTTTGCAGGCCTTGGAATGGAGGAATTTTACATCAGTTAAGTGAAGATGACAAATCCTAATTCTACAGCTCCCAGGTTTATGTTTTTATAATCACTAAAAGCATTTCCAAGATCTAACTGCTTATTGGACGCTGAATGTCTCACAGTCCTCCTTACACCAAACTTGTCATGTCACCCTGAAAACCAGCCCCTCCCCGAGGGCGTGGTCTAGAGAGTCATGTGACCATGCACGTGGCCCTCCACCTCCACAGCCCCCCCGTCCAGCAGTCACCCCAGCAACACTGAAGCCCTGAGAGAGTCCACACTGAGCCCTGCCGGTGGCTTCCTTTTGTCCAGTGTGACCACGGCTGACAGTGGGGACTCCACAAGCATCAGTCATTGCTCTGTTGCCATGTGGCTGTCATAGCGCCTGCTGTCAGCCCACCGTGGCTGCTCCAGACAAAGCGCCAGCCCATTCATCCCACTGGACGGTTGGCCCCAAACTGCTTCTTCAGCGCCACTTCCACCCCGATGAGAATCCTCCACACCCCGCAGTCAGCTCAGCGTCCCGGGTGTTCCTTGCTCTCCTTTGCCTTTGTTTACCCCTCCCTGGGGCCCTCTTGACTCCCGAAACCCCACATACTCCCCAAGGCTGGCTGTGCCCCCAGGCCCTCGCCACAGAGAGCCCACATCTTCTGACTTTCTGCCGTAGCCCGGCACTCATGGACACACGCACCCATTCTCACAGCAGAGGTCATGGGACGAGGCAAGTACCCTCTGCCTCCGCAGAGCTCAGAGACGGCACACCAGCCCGTACCGGCGCGGCCAGGTGGGCGCCGCGTCCACTCGCCACGATGGGCGAGGAGGTCAGGAGGCGGAGGCCGAGGAGGGCTCGGGCCACAGCCGGCAGCCGTGGCAGCCTGAGCCAGGGCCCCGCCGCCCACTGCCGGGGGCGCACACCGCAGCGGGCTGAGCCATTCACCGCGGGAAGGAAAGATGACAGTGATTGTACTTGTATCTCGTTCTTTGGTAAAACCCGTAATTTTGTGTTTAACTCATAAAAGTTTATAATAGTACACGTACGTAACTTTAAATTAATTAAACACATATGTAATGGGGATCATGCCCCAACTCTTCTACCAAGAAGGGGTCCACAGTCCAGAAAGCGAGGGGTGCGAGTTCCCTGCCTCGCGACCCTCGTCACTGTGTCGTCTTTCTTGTCTCCTCCAGACACGCAGGACTTTTTCCTTTTTCTGTTTACTCAGCACTAAATCTCTTAGGAAACACAAAACAGAAAGGACACACGGCACTGGTCACATGCTATGAGTCCACTCACGGACTGCCCTAAAACTGTCGGTGTAGGAGAATAACGTTAGCTGACTACGGTTCTCGAGTGCGCCTCTATTCTTCTCATACGCCGCATCCTGCAAAGCACCGCCCTGCATTCCACTTCCAAAGGAAGCTGAGAAATTGTGCCGTGAAACGACGATGCCCGTGCATGGGGACGCAGGAGACGGTGGCTCTCGGTCACTAGCTGTGTGACACTAGCCTCGTGATGCAGGTGGACCCAGGGTGTGGGCCTGGGCAGAAACTTAGGGAACACTCACCCTAAGTTCATTCACCTCTAAAACGCAGAGGCTGGGCTGAAATTTATAGACTTGTAGCTGATGTAAATGTCCTACAACCGTTCCTCATGCAGTGCAAACACTGAGATAATGTAAAACTGGAAATGTTTTTCTTTTTATTTGAACAATATCTTTTTATATGCAAAATGATAGGTGTGTCAGTTTCCTATTGCTGCTCTAACAAATTACCACAAACTTAGTGGCTTAAACATAAATTTATTACCTTACAGCTCTGGAGTTGAGGGGTCCACGGGGAGTCTTGCTGGCTAAAACCCACAACCAGCAGGGCCCGCTCCGCCCCGGAGCTCCAGGGCAGAATGTTTCCTTGCCGTTTCTGTCTTCCAGAAGCCGCCCACATTCCTTGGCTTGTGGCTCCTTCCTCATCTTCAAAGCCAGCAAGGGCGGGCCGGGTCCTTTCCACACCACATCTCTCCGACCCTTCCTCTGTGGTCACGTGTCCCTCTGACCACAGCCAGGACAGGGTCCCCCCTTCAGAGGACTCATGCATTTGGGCCTGGACAGTCCAGAATAACATCTGCACCTCCAGGTCCTTAACCTGCATCGCATCTGCAAAGCCCTTCTGCTAGGTAAGGTGACACATTCACAGGTTCCAGGGGGAAGATGTGGACACCTTTTGGGGGCCGTGATTCTGTCTCCCACACCTTTCGTGCAATTAGACAAAACAAACAAATCAACGCAGCGAATGTTTGACAACATGCAAAACTGCCCACGTGGCCATGCATCTGATCTTCCCCGGGCACATGCTCCAACCGGGCCCCTGCTCACAAGTCTGCTCGGGTAGGAAGCCCAGGATGACGTCTGTGTAAACGAGACACGCATCAGAAAGACCTGTCCTCCTTCCTCAGCCACAGAAGTAAAGTTAAGCCCGTATCACACATGCTAACAAACAGCACTTCTACAGTGAGGCGCAGCTTTCCTTCTTAGCTGCTGAATTTATCTTCCACGAATGGCATTTTCAACCCCTCAGCACACAAAGTCAGCGCAACTGTGTAGATTTGTTCCACCATTCCTGCCTTAGAACCGGCCACCAAGCTCCCCTCTCGTGCTCCCAGCACCCAGGGCCTGCATGTTCTGTGGGCCGTGGTCTTGGTCCAGGTGGGAGACTTAAGGAATAAACGGATCTACATCTCTCACCATTAGGAAGAGCAAAGAAATCTTTAGAACGTGCACTAACCACAAATGCCACAGTGGGTGCTAGAATACATTATTTTCCAAAACCTGTCCACTCCACTGACAAACACTGATCAAGTACTGGTCACATCCATGGCACTGCAGGGGACAGAAGGCTCCCCGCCTTCAGGGAGCTACAAGCAGGAAAGGCAGCAGGGCGAGCACTGCAACACGCACCTGCCGAGGACAGGCTGCGGCTCACAGGGCGAGGCCGGGCAGGCCGTTCCTACAGCGGAGGGCGCCGGGGGCTGCCGGGCAGAGAGGCCCTGGCGCTGGACTCTGGTGAGCTGGGGATCTTGGGAGACACAAGAGAAGGCAAAGGAGTAGCAGAAGGAGTTTCAGATAGCACTGTGAGCCACAGAATTCGGAAGAAACCACGTGTGTCTGAGGAAAAATGAGCGTCATCGTTCTGCTGGCCTACAATTTAAGAGGATTCTGTAGCTTGAGCCTGGGGTCCAAACCTACACTGAAAGCATAAGTTGGTTTATGTCTGCAAATGTAATACCTTGTTTTCCCATTTCTATTTATATGGAACACTTTTTAAAAAGTAAAATTAAAGGCCCAATGGCTCACTGGTGTAATCCCAGCACTTTGGGAGGAAAAGGTGAGAGGATCCCTTGAGGCTGGAAGTTCAAGACCAGCCTGGGCAACACGCGAGACCCCATCTCTACAAAAACTAAAACAAAAAAAATTAGCCAGGTATGGTGGTGCACGCCTGTACTCTCAGCTACTTGGGAGGCCGAGGCAAGAGGATTACTTCAGGCCAGGAGTTCAAGATCAGCCTGAGCAACACAGCAAGACTGTCTCTAAAAGAAACAGAAAAATCTACTGGGTGCAGTGGCTCACGCCTGTAGTCCCAGTTACTCAGGAGGCTAAAGCAGGAGGATTGCTTGAGCCCAGGAGTTCCAGGCTGGAATGAGCTGTGATGGCACCACTGCACTCCAGCCTGGGCAACAGAGGCAGATGCTGTCTCTTTAAAAAAAAAGCAAAATTATAATAAATATATGTGTACCTAATGGATTAGTATGTGTACGTATGTATACACACATGTACATACACAAACATATATATTATAAACATTATGTCAAAATCAATGTGCACTGAGTGTCTACTACATGGTAGGTTTTGTCCTGGACACTGAGGGTCCGAAACTGAATAAAACATAGAGGCCCCCTCCCCTGGAGGGATTTACTCATAATCCAGTAGGAGAGAAGTAATTCAACAAATGATTAAAATCCAACATGACATGGTTAGAGGAATCCACCGGTGCTACAAGAGCACAAAGGAAAGAGAAAGAAGAGGAAACCGGCCGGCTGAGAACCTAGACCGGCCCAGACACCTGCTGGCCACATTGCTCCTCAGTGGGCTCCTCCCCCAGAGCTGCTGGGGAAACCCTGGGGACACAGGACAGCGAGAGGCGGCGGGTGGGCATCCCAGCGGGAAGGCGCGCCCCTGCAGACACAGCGCGCTAGGAGGAAGGCTGTCCGCGAGGGCTGGGAGTTCCACTCGTCTAACCACGCCAGCCCCCCACCCCGCCATCAGTGGGTCGCTGTGGTAATTGTTAATCCTCACCCCAAACCAGACCACCTGGCACATTTTCCACATGGAACTTCGCTGTTTCCTGCCTAGGAGTCCATGACAAGGCCTCCCTCAGTTCTCGGAAGTTGTATTCTTGCCACGTCAGTGACACGTTCGGTCCTCCGCCCGTGCTGGGAGCCAAGCAAGAACGCGTCTCTTCCGACAATGGAAAGAACTCATGAGATGGCCAGATGTCCACCGGGAAATCACAGCAACCTATTTTGGAAGCAGGGGCTCTGAGTAAAAAACACACTAATAAATAGGCTTATTTTTTAAATGTTTGCTTTCTTCATAATCTTAAAAATCTGTAACTGGAATTCATCAGCCACTGATCCTAGCCCCACCAGTATTTGCTC
>NW_012148708.1:426379-437370 GCF_000956105.1 Propithecus coquereli
CCACAGACAGGATAAAACCTAATCTATGTTAATCAAAGGACTGCATTCTGCCACCCTCGCTACTGCATTCTGCCACCCTCGCTAACACTACCCTCCCCCTCTACGAAGCGGGCGCTCGCTCGCGTACTCTAACAGACTGGAAGGGGTTCTTACATCATCACAGCCACAGAAAGGCAGCGTGCCTTGTCATGCGGGCAGGATGTCCCTTTGGAAGAGCAACGCTGCAATAAACAAAACCACCACGAAACGTGGGGCCTGAGCAGCGCAGCCTCCCGCCCCGTCCCCGCTCAGCAGCCGCGCCGGAATGAACATCTGCAGCGTCACGCGGCGCCCGTGAGCTCCCGCAGCCTGTTAGCATATTTAATGCTGTGATCACAGCTTTCTATTTCTACCAAGGTGCTGCGAGGTGCCAGACTCTGGATTCGCACATTGCGTCATTATTGTCCCTGGAGAACAGATTACGCAGCAATATCGGGGATGGGGTTGCAAGGTGTTGAGAGGGGAAACAGCGCGAAAGGCAGATGGACCCCCGGCACCCTGCAAAGGATGGAGAGGCCAGGGCCCTGGTAGACACTCTGTGCCCAGTTGGACACCTCTCTCGAAAACCTGAAAACAATCACATTATTTACAAAGAAACACTTCTCTTGGCTAAATGCTGCAACCAATATTTATCTCATTAAAGTTAGTGACAGAAGTAAAGTCACCGATTCAGAATGCGTCTTCTGAGTCACAAGCGACTCCAGAGATGAAAACTGCCTTCCTTGCCAGCAGGCTGAGAAAACCCGGGCCGAGGTGTTAATGCACCAAGGTCACCACAGAGCAGCGGAGCTGCTGACTCTACTGTGACTCGTTCTTGTGACACAGGAATGCACAAACCCATGGCCGCCCGTGAGACGAGCAAGCCTCAGCGCTGGGCCTCCGAGGAAAGCAGGACTCAGGGTGCCACCCCTTCCGAACTTCACACCCCAAGTTCACATACGGCACCGGCCTCCTGGTTTCCAGATGCGTGTGCGCACGCTACACCCACAAACACACCAGAGGCAACGCAAAACGAAGTCCTCCATCCCTGGTTGTCAGAGGGCAGAAGAGCCGGACCCTGCATCTCTCTTCAAGTACGACTCCCGCTGTTATTCCGTCATTCTGTTGGTGCATGACACAAATCCCAACACCCACATGCGACTGCCATGGACACCCACGCAGCGCTCCCGCCCCGACCAGAGCACAGGCCCACAGGAAGTGGCCCATCTCTGCGCCCTCCCACCCCTGCTCAGTTGCACTTGGGAGCAGGCATCCCACGGTCCCGGACCCTTCCGGAGGGTCTCGCTGTGGAGTCAGGCTCACTTCCAGCCACAGGCTGAGGGGACTAGACTCGCTGCTTTGACTTCCTTAAGTGTGGGCAGGGACCCGATGCGTTCTTACACACCTGGTTGTTGTGACAATTAAATGAGATGAATCAGGTAAAGCGATCAGCACTCAGTAAATACTGGACCTCATGGAATTGTTTGAGAGATTAGTTTAATCACATAGAAAGTTCTTTGGAAAGTTGCAAAGTACAGCCAAGATGTTGGCTGTTACTACTGCAGACCCTTCCTGCGTTGGTATTTTTTCACCTCCCAGCTCCAGCCTGACTCACAGCAGAGGCTTCAACCGCCCCTCTGCCCCAGGAGGCAGTGGGACGCTTCTCTCTTCCTCCTCCTCCTCGGCTCAGCCAGCGTCTCCGCCTGCACAGCAGCCCCGCCCCCCAATCCCTTCTCCATGTGAGATCCGAGCCCCCTAAGAGACTTGCTCACCCACCACCTGCACCTGCCTACCTTGCCCACCTCACCCAGCCCCCGCACCCCTGCACCCCTCATCTGTCCACCTCATCCAGCCCCCACATACCTTGCCCACCCCTGCACCTGCCCACCTCACCCAGCTCATGCCTCTCACACGTTTGACGCTCAGAAAAATATCCTCCATGAAATATGCCCAAAGAAAGGATGTTCTGCTACTACTTAGGACACCATTTTCTGCAAGTAACTACCCCAAACATGATTTCTCTACAACACTCTCCAGCCTCCTGTCTGGGCACTATCTTCAACAACTATTTCTCTTTCAACCACTTCCGAAAACTAATCAGTTCTGAAATCTTGTTTTTTGGGGAGAAGCTAACTGCACTGGCCATCAGTTCTGTCATTTCCGACTAAAATCTGGTGAGCTGAGATCAGCCCTGAAGCGGGAGAGCACGGGGCGCCGCGGGGCCGAGCAGGGCGCACTGCAGGTCTGCGGGAGTGGGGGCATGCCCGTCTCTTAAGGCCAGACTGGCATTTAAAACTTTAGTTCCACGCCAGCCCCTCTCTCCAGGAACCAACAACACTCAACGTGTCTATCTTCAAAGCATCCGTAAAAGGGAGAAGGTGTCTGTCTGAGGGGCATGCTGTCCTTGGTGGCCAGTCTGTGGAAACCACGTGGTCACAGGCACAGACCCCCATCGAGTGACGGAAGGTCCACCACCTGCCCCCATGGCAGCGAGAGCCGCGGGGCCCGGACTGCAGGAGAGGCCGCCGCAGGCACGAGCCCACGCCGCCTTGTCACACCTTGCCAGGAGCCACACCTGGCCTCTCCCTCAAGATCTAAGGATAAAAGGGTCAGACGTGTAGCTCAACTTCCTTTTTCTCCCAGTTTTTAGAATAAAACAAATACTAGATCCCCAGCAGACTCCACTGAGAATACAGGGACAGCTAGAGGGGGCGGCGGCCACAGAGGCGCTGTCCGCAGCACACGCCTCGGCTCGGGGCCTCTCCAGCGCAGGCGTGAGCCCACACCAGGGCACGCGCCCTCCTCCGAAAGGCGAGGCTATCCCAAGGCGGGGACGGCTTATGCCCTAAGTGTAAGGTCCTGATGGGGACAGAAAGCAGGCGGTTTAGGGGAAAAGACGCCTTTCTGAAAGACTGCCGAACCTTCCGGACAACCAGGGTGAGGTTTCTGAGAAGGGCCGAGGAACGAGGACACACTCACTCCCCGCTCGTGTCTGCCAGCTCCCGAAACACAAGATTTCTCCCTCCTCTCCAGTGACTGTCTACGTTAAGAATATGTTTTATCCTTGATTTCCCTTTTCTTTCTGGGAAGGAAGAAGCAAAACACATCTTTTCCCTCTGCTGTTGGCTCTGGGGACATAACAAGAATGGATGAAGGGCTGAGAAAATGATCACTGCCAAATTTAGGTTGTTGGGTTTTCTTTCCATGTTAAAAGCCGACATGACTGAAAGTCACCAGCCCAGATGGTTCACTCAGAAGTGCAACCCTCATGGGTCACCCCACCTCTGCGTTACATGACGCATCACTCTGCAGCTTCGAATTCCAGCTCTGTGGCTGTGATTACTCAAAGACGGTCCCCTCCCAGCTTCGCTGTATATATCCTTTTGGATAATTTTTTTTTTTTTTTTGAGACAGAGTCTCACTGTGTTGCCCGGGCTAGAGTGCCGTGGCGTCAGCCTAGCTCACAGCAACCTCAAACTCCTGGGCTCAAGTGATCCTCCTGCCTCAGCCTCCCGAGTAGCTGGGACTACAGGCATGTGCCACCATGCCCAGCTAATTTTTTCTATATATTTTTAGTTGTCCGATTAATTTCTTTCTATTTTTAGTAGAGATGGGGTCTCGCTCTTGCTCAGGCTGGTTTCGAACTCCTCGGCCTCCCAGAGAGCTAGGATTACAGGTGTGAGCCACGGCGCCCAGCCCTTTTGGATAATTTTTTAAACAAATATATGACTAATGGCCATCAAGCCAAGCCAGGAAGCATCTCCCAGCTTAACGCAAACACGCTGCACCACGCTCGGACTCGGTGGCGGTTCCCCAGCCTCCGTCCCCCAGTTTCATCCTGGCGGCAACGTCTCCTTGCCGACCACCGCCACGTTTCGACTGAGAGTGTTCATGAGCGGAAACTCACTACTGATGTTACACAAACTCCGTTCCTGGCACCCAGAAAACAATTAGCAAAACAAGCCTCACTAGCATCCACGTGCTCGTGCCCAGCCGGGCAGGGTGCTGATGAGACTTTTACGTACTTTCCTACAGCACCAGGGGCAGAGCTGCCCGTGACGGCACCCAGCTTTGGAAAGTTCTCACAGCTTCATAAGAAGAGAAAGCAATCCAGGGGAGTCTCTAAAACCCTTCCCAACTAAGAGGCTAAACCCAGGAAATGAACAGTCAGGACTGGCTGTTTGCACGAGCGCGGCGCTGGGCCCGTCAGCACACACGAGGACCGCAGGTGCCCCCGCGGCTGCTGGCTGCGCTCTGGCTTTGACGACACAAGACCACGTCCTCCTCCCCCGCCCTCGCCACTCTGCATTCCGCGCAGGGTTTGAATCAATAGTGTTATCATACAACGACTGTCCTTTCGCGCTCTCCCTGAAGCCTAATCATTGTCAAGTTTGCACTAAAATTGATCAGTAATAGAGGGCCTGGTCTCTTAAGCCCCCTGCGCACCCTCCCCGCCCGCCCCGCGGCCTCCCCTGGAAGCAGGACCGCATTGATTTCTATCTGATTACAGGAGAGCTCGCCCTGACTTTCCCAGTTACTTAAGCCGCGTCTCATTGCGTGTCCTTAGAGACCAGGGCTTCGCTGAGGCAGAGTGTCTAGACAGTATTCATGACCCATCTGTCTGGCACGGCCCAGCGGATGGCAAACTCTATTAGAACTGAAACCATTTTTCCCCTCCTCCTCCTCCCATCTCTCTTTCCCTTTGCGAAGCAGGAATCTGACACTGAAAATTACTATCATTGTTGCAATGCTCAAAATAGCACCGCCAGACTTTCATTAACATCCACGCTAGACTACTAAATATTTAAAGAAGTGGATAAATTTCCTCTGAAGTAGGACAGCCCTGCACACATGAAAGCAGCAACAGAATCAAAATGTAAATCTGAGAGGTTGTTTTTATCCAAGTAAATTTAGTGTCACAGCAGGAGGAAACGGTGCCTAAGGTTTATTAAAACTTTCCCTCCCATTTGTTCTCTGCCTTTGTTTATTTGAAAAGGCAAAATTACCGTTTAAGACCCTACAAGATTTTAATTGATCAGAAAAGCATCTTGAAGAAACAAAGGCAGCCAACAGAAGGGGTGGCGTGGGCGGGGCGAGGCTGCCGGCCCCGCCCCTGCTCACCCCACACAACCTGCAGGTAGGAGCCCGTTGCCAGTGACAACCTGCAACCCGAGCCTGCAGGTTCCCAGGCCGAGCCCAGAGAGATGCATGTCCCCTCCTCACCTTGTTTGAAGTTCCAGCTTGGATCAGTTTCACGTAAGTCAATAATTGTTCTGCCATGGGTTCCTTTTTTAAGCTGAAAAAGGAGGCGGGGGAGCCCCGTCAGCAGAACACACTGCTCTGCGTAACAGCTTGCCTCACTGAAGGTGGCCTCGCTGTGGGCCCTGACCAAGCCAGGCCGGAACTAAGCCTGTGGAAGCTTCGGAGACCCCTCACCCCGCCATGCTCTGAGACACCACAGCGGGAAGAGCCTGTCCCACATCCCTGCCGTCTGCACCACGGAGACTCTGCTCCACCGAGTGTGTGAGGGCCCCGCCACCCTCAGGCACAGCCGGAGAAGTCTGGAGGGGCCACAGCACTCAGGCCAGAGCCAGAGGGACACGAGGCCCCTGTAGGCCCATGGGGGGCTCTTGGCGCTAATAGCAGGTGCAGCAGGGACGGTAATGGCAGAAAGAGAGTCTGCCCCACCCCCACGCTGGAGGCCCACTGTCCATCATCTCCCCAAGGCAGCTGTCATCACCCACCCTCCTCATGGGGGAAACGGGACAGAGAGGGGCTGACCGCCCCCACGTCACAGGACTGGCCCATGGGCAGGCACTGCGGAAGAAGGGACGGCTTATCGATCAGCAGAAGAACATCAAGGAACTCAACGACATCAATGACCCCCGGCACACTGGGGTTCCTAGGTTAATTTCTTTTACAATCTATTTGAAAATCCAGCGTGAAACCAAGATCATCAGCATCTACGTATGAATTAAAAATGGTCACGTAAGCAATTGCTCTCGCCCTTCACTCAGAACAGCAGATTGTCTATGCGACCCCCCCACCCCAAACTCTACAAACATTTCAAGAACTGATGAATAAATCCCTATCTTGCTAGAACACAATGGGAGGAAAAAAGAGCTGAAAGGAGAAACCACAGCCAGCTCTTGCTGCTGCCGGGATACTGAACCCCGGCTGTGCGACTCCAAACAAATCCCCTAACCTCCCCGAGCACTGCACCCTACAAAACCGCTCTAGGGCAGTTTGAGAGCCAAATGAGACACTGTGTGTAAACAGCTGGCACTCAACAAATGGCAGCTCCCTTCCTACCTCATTCCCACCCCCAGGAAGCCACAGACCTTCAGATGAATAACATTTACTGTATTTACTGCGTGCCAGGCACGGTTCTCGCTGCGTTGCCCGTGCTGTTTCGGTAAACCCTTCCGCCACCCTTCGAGAGAGATATCACTACTGTCCTCCACATCTTACAAATGAGAAAAGCGAGGTGCAGAGAGGCCGGGCAACTCGCCTAAAGCCACAGGCAGGGAGCCGTGGCCCCAGGACTGGAGCGCAGGACCAGACGTTCCAGGCTACAGATGAAATGGCAGCCTGGGAACCGCACCGTGGTTTACGACGTTGTGCGCATTCCGCGTGTGCACAGGAAAGCATGTTCTCCCCCAGCAGTGTGAGGCCTGGGGTAGGGGCCCACGGGCACAAAATGGGGGCCTGCGCTGGCAGGTAACAGGCTACACACACACACACACACACACACACACACACTTGCACACGCGTTCCGCACATGGCACGCTCACCCAGACTCTCACCCACACGCCTGTGCACACACTCACACATACACTCATGCACACACATACCACACAGACTCACACACCACACACATGCTTGCACACACATTCACACATACTTTCACACACCTGTACACACACACCACAGATTCTCACACATTCATACATACTTTCACACACCTGTGCACACACCACTCATGCACACACATACCACAGACTCACCACACACTCATTCACACATACTTTCACACACCTGTGCACACACTCACACACCTGTGCACACTCACATGCATACTCGTGCACGCACATACCACAGGCACTCTCACACTTCTTTAGGGCCCAGCAGAAAGCATTTCACATTTCTTCTGGGCTCGGCACAAACCAGTCTTTCACTGACAGCACACGAACGCTCAGAGGCCCGGGGTCGGGCTCTCGACGGTGGCCGTACGGGGAAATCTCGGCCGGTCAGGACGCACGGTCCAAGTCCATCGCGCTGCTGGTCCCGGAGTACGCCTACGCTTCGGTTAGCTGGGTGTTCGAGGTAACCGAGCACGTGCTGTAAGGGCAGCTGCGTCTCTCTCTGTCCCATCATGCAGGCTGCCCGGATCGTGTAGGTATTTCCAGCCCCCAGTTAAACTAGCAGGGTATGAAGCCATGCAAATAAAACCTGTTTTCATCCTCTGGCCAGACTAGAGTTTTCTGAAATCATAACATTCAGCCCTACACTCAGCAAACACTCCCAGGACAATGTCCGCGTGCTGGGTGTGCCAGGCGCTGTGGGAGGCACGGAGGCCAGTGCAGAGACCACGTAGGATGGTTCCCCCGAAGGCCATGCTTATAGATGCCGGGAAGCAGCAGAGGAAGCACAAATAGTCTTCAAGAAATACTTTTCAAGTGTCCATTGTGTACAGCTGACCCTTGAACAACATGGGGGCGAGGGGCGCTGACCCCTCCATAGTCAAAAGTCTGCATATAATTCTGACTCCCCCATAACTTAACTACAACAGCCTCCTGTCGACCGGAAGCCTTACTGAGAACATAAACAGCCAATTAACACACATTTTGCATGTAATAAGCATCATATATTGTATCCTTACAATAAAGTAAGCTAGAGAAAAGAAACTGTTATTAAAATCACAAGGAAGAGAAGATACATTTACTGTTTATTAAATGGAAATGGATCATCACAAAGGTCTTCATCCTCATCATCTTCACACCGACTAGGCTGAGGAGGAGGAGGAAGAGGAGGGTTTGTCTTGCTGTCGCAGGGGTGGCGGAGGCAAAAAAAATCCACACGCGAGTGGTATACCTTGCAGTTCAAACCCGTTGTTGTTCACGGGCCAACCGCGCAGTCAGTGCTCTGCCGGGGTGTGAGGACTTGCAAAGATGTGAGCACAGCCCCCGCCTTCAAGGAGCTTCACACCAGCGGGAGCTGTGCTCAGACACACGTGGCCATCAGGCAGAACAGACAACGCCCTACGAGGGGCCAGTGTGCTGCAGGGCTCCAAACAGGGGCCACGGCTTCTGGTCATGGGGTGGGGTCAGGAAGGGCACAACCGGTGCATGGTCACAACACCGACTAAGACAGAAAGTACCAAAGCAGAGGCTGGCCTGGGCGTGGAGGGAGAAATAATCAGCTCGGCGTTGGACGCCAGGGTGCGAGGGGCCTGATCAAGGCCTTAGACGCAGCTGGACTGGCCTGGCTGCAGACAGGACCAGGTGGTGGTGACACTACATGGTGTCTGGAGGGGCCCAGGCCAAGACTGACCCCGGAGGGCAGAGGAGCCAGAGAGAAGGAGCAGCTGAGCTCCAGACCCAGCCCCGTGCAGACCCCGCGATCCACGGGGACAGACAGCCTCAAGAAGGGGTTGACCACCCTCACCGGCCGTGGAGGAAAGACTGGCGAAAGAAGAAACGAGGACAGAGCCCACCGTCTCTGGCGATGAACAGGTGACCCCAGCAAGAGCAGCTGGGAGGGAGCCTCGGTCAAGAGGACGCCGTCGAAGCAGCGCGGAGAGGGACAGGGACGGGGCTGGGGCAGAGGTGGCGGGAGGGAGGGGTCTAACCGGGAGACGAGAAGGGCCGGCCGGGTGCTGGGGCCGTGCGACATAAAGACGGGAGGAGTGGCCTGGGCGCTGCGGGGTGGGTCCGAGGGCAAGGGCGCGGGCTCAGACGCAGGGCACGCGAAGCCGTGGGCAGCTGGGTGAGAGCAGGGGGCAGGAGGGCTGAGAGGACAGGAGGACAGGGAGATTCCGTCAGGCACAGCCAGGGCAGCCTGCGGGTCCTGCGCGAGCGCCCAGCCCCTGCTCGCTGGAGCTTGGCCTGTTTGGAGTTCGACAGGTCTCCGGCAATCCCAAACTCCTGGATGAGACCTGGGAGCCGGTTCTCAAGGGGAGCAGAGGGGGCTTCCAAAAATGCTAAGTGTCAGCATCCAGAGTGTTTCACGTCGTCGGTTCATACTGACACGCGTAGAAAATCCCACTGGTTACCGCTGAAGCGCGATGGGGAAACCTCATTCTTAAGTTAATGGATCCAATATGATACGTGGTTCAGGGTAACCGAACGTGGATGGGAGTTTCTCTTTACAGAAGTACCCCGACTAATCCGTGGGGGGAGCACAGAGTCAGGCGGTGCCTGTTCTGCAGCCCTAGTGACTGATGACATCACACGAGAGCAACAGCCAGACACAGAGGTCCCGGCGGAAGACGGCTGCGCCTGGGAAGCAGCTTCCTGCACAGGCGTCCACACCTGGATCTGCCCACCAAGGACGGGAATCGTAAGGGACAGAAGAGCACATTCGGCGACGCCACGGGAAAGCAGTCAGCGAACCCCAGAGTACGGAAACCCTACCGAACAAGCAATCCAGACCCTGCCACCAAAGATCACAGCAAGGAGGAGAAGTGGGGCGTGAGGAGGCGAGGAGGAAGGAGAGCGGGTGAGAGGGAGGAGCAGGACAGACAGACGCCGAGGGAGAACCTACAGGGCCAAACCCTCTGAAGGCCGAGTCCGCCCAGCGGTGCCTGGAGCCTCTCTGGATCCTGGTTCAAACACGCTGTGAACAGAGCAAATTAAACACACATAGACAACACGCAACCAGAAACATACGAACTCTAAAGGAACAGCTGATGAATATTCTCTAATATACAGAATTATCGTTAATGTTTACTGAAATCATTACAGGAAAAAGAAAAATAAAGGCCTGGCATTTGGGAGGCCTGGTCGAGGACAGGTTTTCTACATGGTTATGAGCCCGGTCCTCAAATCCTCAATAAACAAAATATAATACTTGCGGGTGGGAAGTGGAGGGTAGTTAGAACTTGGTGCCTGCAGGTGGCTCATGTCTGGACCCAGGTAACACGTGGGGGGCCAGTCCCTGTAGGGGAAAAAACAATGAAGGCGAGAAGGGCTCTCTTGGGAAGGTGGACAGTCAGCTCAAGCTCTGATGTGTTGGACTTTATCTTATTGGGCTGTTATTGCCATAAATGGTACTGGGGGGAGTTTCCCTGAAAGTCTTAAAGGTAAAATCCTGGCTGATACACTTTATCAGCTTCAGTTCACTTGATCTGGGGATTCAGTTTTATGAAGCCCCCTGCAGGGAGAGAAGCAGCTTTCCCTCCAGTAGGGATGGGGGCTGCTCCGCCCCCACGATCGCCCATCAGATCCTCTCTTAATTGCAAATTCCACTGAAGCTGAAAGTAAAAAGTTGTTCCAACTAACGGCTGGCTTCTTTTCAACTTTGGGCTTACTCGTAAGGTCCAGTGGCACAAATTCCTTAGCAATGATGGCTTCAGGAAGGTCTGCTCTTGCCAAGACTTTCAGAGTGCACGGCTCTTTTCAAACTGCATAGACGACTCAATTGTTCCTTCTGGGAAGTCAAAGGAACTCTGCCGTCCCCCACCAAGATGTGGCCAAAGAGCTTAGAAAATGCAGCGCAACAGGATGCGCTCGGCTGGACAGGAGTGGGCGGCCTGGGCAGAGGTGGAGCCTCACGCCTGGCTTCTCTCTCTCTGGCCCGACCCGCTTTCCCAGCCCCATCTCGTGCCACCCGAGCCTCAGCCTTCTGTCCCAGAACGGTGCCACCTTCACTGCCAACCCAGGCTCATGCTCGTCTAGGCCCTGGCACTCAGTCCTCTCCTCCCACACCCTGCGTGGCCCCTCCAGGAAGCCGCCGTGACTGCTAGTCCAACC
>NW_012148708.1:437791-438263 GCF_000956105.1 Propithecus coquereli
CATTCACACATACTTTCGCACACCTGTGCACACACACTCATGCACACACATACCACAGACACACACCACACACACGCTTGCACACACATTCACACATACTTTCACACACCTGTGCTCACACTCACACTCATACACTCATGCACACACATACCAGACTCTCCCACACCACACACACATTTGCACACTCATTCACACATATTTTCACACACCTGTGCACACACACACACTCATGCACACACATACCAGACTCACACACCACACACTCATTTACACATACTTTCATACACCTGTGCACACACACATATACACTCATGCACACACATACCACACAGACTCACACACCACATACATGCTTGCACACACGTTCACACACTTTCACACACCTGTGCACACACACCACAGATTCTCACACATTCATACATACTTTCACACACCTGTGCACACACCACTCATGCACACACATACCACAGAC
>NW_012148708.1:442836-463382 GCF_000956105.1 Propithecus coquereli
TGGCAACTTAGACTGATGACGTATTCCCTCTTCCACAGAAAGATGCATCCAGCAAAACTTTCCCCTTGTGAGATACTCAACACCAGCCTGGCCTTCACATCCACGCAAAACCCTGCGGGTCTCCCAGCAAAATAAATGCGCCTCGGTGGATGGAAAGCCTGACCGTGGTTAGCAGGGCAGAGAGGCAGGTGAACCCAAATGAGCCTCAGTCTAGCTTCCGAAACATTTGCTGAAGGGAAAAGCTACTTAGAGCCACTGTAAGGGCTTCTGTTACCATTAGTGTTGCTGACTTTACAAATAACAGTAACGTCTTCTTGCTAAATTCTAAACATTAGCAAATATCAAATGAGAGAGACAGATGGCCAGGTCATCTCAGGCACGGTGCACAGCCAAAGCCAATGACACGGACAGGAAACGGATCCTAGCTCCCCTGGACACTCAGAAGATTCCACCTGCTTCAACCTGAGTGCGCTCAAACATCGAACGTCGATCAGAACCTGGGTTCCTCCAGGTGGGAACAAAGTATCGCAGATCAAATATGCCAGTGCGTTCTTAAACAGGAGCTAGAATGAGGCGCCATTTGTTTTTCTGGAGTGTAGCATGGTACAGGCAAGATTCCTGTGCACTTTGGTTTCTTCAAGGTGGAGAGGAAGGGGAATCTCGTTCCCAGAGCTAACACTCCGTGAAAGGCGTGCTGTCCATCTGCTGCAGGAAACGCTCTGGCAGAGGACCCAATAAAAATGTGTTGTCTACTGAAACCACTCACGCGGGGAGCCCCCAGAGCTGTCAGGCAGCTATTAACAGGAAGTAAAGTACCCTTATGTACTATACACTCCTGCCCCGCAGGAGGCAGGGACGAGAACACATGTTCATTCAATACTCGATCACCCTCGAGGCTTCGTCCCTCGTACGCTAACAAAAGTGAGCTGCAACAAAGGGCAGGGAAGCTACCATCTTTCCCAGAAGTTTCTGACCACAAAAAACAGACCAGCCACAACCAACTCAGAGTGAGTGTGCCCACATGACACCTTTGTGGCTTCCTCCGGTGCCTGCGGAGAACCAGGCAGCCACGGGCCGGGTCACCACCGCCACCTCCGGCTGCAATACCCCCCAGGGAGCCTCCCCAGGGACAGATCAGGTGAGAAACACCCAGAATCTCTGTGCAAACTCACTTTCGGACACCTAGAAATTCCTGTTCCATATGGAGAGTGGCCCTGACGTTACAGTCAGATAATACGAAGTCACAGTGACTCACCTCCCCGAGAAACAGCCGAGCAAGGAGTGGCTATGATGACGATCACGATGCGATAACGGAGACCACGCTTCTCACGAGTATTATCTAATTTAAAGCCTCATAAAACAGAAATCATGCCTGTGTCACAGAGAGACTAATCACTTCTCTAAGCAGAAACTTGAGCCCAGGTCAACCTGAGGCCACAGCCACCGCCTTGCCCTTGTCATTCTGTCTCATGGCTCTCCCATCTCCATGAAGAACGGGATGTCATGAATAGCTCCCACTTTCGCTGTAAGACGCAAGTTCCAGCTGTATCGGAGCAGGACAGGCCACGAAGTTGCCAGCAGGCCCTTAGGGTCCCTGTGCTGGGGTGCAGGTGAGCCACTTATGCATAGGCAAGTGCTCCCCTGGCTTCTAGGCTCACATTTCTGTAAGTGAGTGGAAAGGATGTCTGGAAACAGGCCTCACGAGTCAGGCAAGAATACCGACGAGAAAGGGAGCGAGAGATGGGAGGGACTAGCGCAGGAGGGCAGGGGGTTGAAACAAGGAGGACCTCGGTGAGGACCTAGCGGTGAGGGAGAAGTCCCTGGACACGGAGGGTCTGCGCAGTGCCTGGGCAGAGACCGGAGGTGGGGCCTGCCTGCTGTCCACGCAGAGCGCGCAGATCCTGCCAAGTACCGCACACGGTCATGACATTCTCGCCACGGTCCATCGTGTGTGTTTGCTGTTACTTAATCTAGAGAAAACAAAGCAAGAAGCTGCCTTTACACTGCGCTTCTCCTTCTAAGACCCCGGGCTTGAGTCCAGCTAACCTGTACTGAGTGCTCAGTACTTGGAAGATTCTGATCTATGTCCCACATAATGCCCAGACAACCATTCCTATGTCCCCATGTGCAGAGGAGGGCACAGAGACACACGAGGTAACACAACTTGTCCACCTGCCATGCAAGTGCCTGGCCCAGGACCCCGACCCAGCAGTCTGGCTTGAAGCAAGCACATCCTCACTCACGGGTCATTTTATTGTTTGCTGTGGGGCACCTGAACATTTCCCAGCCATGGGTAAGGCAGGCAAGAGGGTCCTGCGGTGCTGCTGGCCCTCTGGCACACATTGCCTGCTGGCCCTCGGGGAGCTGCCCCCACTCCCAGCCCCTGGCACACCCCAAAGCTCTCTTCCCTCTGCCCCCGTCTTGTGCCTGTGCACTCTCAGTAGGACACACACAGTGAATGTGTCCAGGCCATCTGGGACCTGGAGAGACCCCGAGCCTGCGGGCCAGAGGACTCAGCTGGGGGAACACAGCACTGCCAAAGGCCATGGCACAAAACATGCCCAGAGGAAAACTCAGACCAAGAGCCAAGAAAGCACACACCTAACCCTAACCTCTGCCAACTGTCCACAGAGTGCAGAGATGGGACTTGAAGAACACCCAAGCCAAGAAAATGCAAACTGACAAAATAGAAAAACTTGAGGAAAACTATTTGTATTACTAGACTCTTGGATTTGGCAAGCACAAATACAAGACTCAGAATTCACTGGAGCACAGCCATGTTTATGCCGGGGCATGCACAGCCTGCCCCCAGAATAAAGATGCAGTAGCAATGGAGAAAATGGTTTGAACATCCCTGCCCATTTGCACATTGGCAGCATGGTATGTATGTAGTCTAATTTCCATTAACAAAAGTTTCAAAATCTGTATCACATTTAACTCCTTAAAATAATGTCAGTAAATCTGGGGAGAGAAGCTGAATGTATCGTGGAATGATCTCATAAGAGGGTCCCCCGTTCTCCCCAAGATCTGCAGCTGGGACAAGATCCTCACCCTCAACCCACCCCCTCGGCCCAAACAGAAAACAATAAACCGCTTGCCTAAGAGAGGCTCACCAGGGTTTCAAAGCTGCCTTCTTTGTCCTTGCTTATCAGAAAAACCATGAAATCATCACAAATCATTGACTTCAAACTCTGATTTCATTTTTTCAAGTTCAAGAAATGCTCTAAGCCTCAGCTTTGGGGGTTCACGTGTGTAAACCTCACTCCAGTTGTTTTCCATCTGGCATCTAACAGGAAAGCACGTGATCAGAACCTTTAAAAGTCTCATCCAAATTTTTCTTTCTTATTTAAATTATATGATTAACTATGGACCCTCCACATATCTTTGCTCATTTAAAATTACACCCAAAGTGGTAAGACTGGTGTGAAGAACACAAAATCAACACACGACTTCTTGAAATCCAGACAGCGCTTCTAAGTACCAAAAGCCTATTTCAAAACACAGTGCCACTGACCATCTCGGAGGACAGAACAAATCTCCCACTTTAGACACTCAACTCTCTACCCTAAAGGAAGGAAACATTTCCTTTGTGAAAATTCAAATCTCCTTCCTTAACCAGAAAATAGCATCCTTCCCACTCCCAACGACCCCACCTCCTGACCCTTCCAAACCACATGAGCAGGGCGCCACCAGGGTTCGAGGAGGGACTTACAGTTGAAGATGCCGGGAGGAGGGTGCTCAGTCACCAGGAGACAGTTCTCTTCGTCACTGTTGTCCCCACAGTCGTTCTGTTGGTTACAGACCAGCGAACCAAGATACAAGCATTTACCGCTGGTGCAGGTGAATTTGCACTCTGAAAAGTACAATATAAAGCATGAAGCAGTCAATGCCAGCTTGGTGCTCTCGAGTTGCTATGTCGTCGGTTTTTCTTTCCCCCACTTGCATGCCACGGTGGTTTGGGAGCTCAGACTATCTGGAGATCCCAGGAAACTAAACTCAGAGAAGGGCCATCTGGGCAAGGACCTTCCTTCTTCGAGAGGCACAGGGGGGTGCCTCCTGCACTCTGCGGGGCACTCTGAGGCCTGCCACGCACGACTCACCCCGTGGCACTGCCCACATATGAGTGACACACGTGCTCTCTCTCTTCCCACCACCTGCCCTGCCAAAGTCATAGCTGTGGGGCTCCATTATTCTGCTTGGAAACATCCTTGGCAGTTCTCCACACCTCCAAGGACGGGGGAGTGTGTGCGGCCTGCAGGGCACGACTCGCACAGGAGCTCCGGCTTGACAAAAAGAGGCCCACACATTTTATTTCCAACTTGCCACAGTGAAACTCCAGGCAAAATCTTTAACCTCGCTGGTGTTCATTCATCCCATGCCCAAGACACCCCAGGCTTAATACCAGGCAGGGGTGGCATTGATTTTATAATTTAGAACACGTAAAATATTTAGCTCTTGGCTAAAGGACCACGTTGGTGAATTATAAAAATAGGACAGAGCCCACGCCCAAATCCCTGTATGCTACACTAAACACAGGATCCTTAAAATCTGTACCAATCAATATTTGAAAATGGAATTTACTTTTATAGGCATTTAAAATAAATTTTCAAACACATTACTATCAACTTAAGCAATTAAGGATAAAGGAAATTATACGATTACATACACTTGAGCACATAAAGGTCCACGTACCCTTACAATGACTATGAGTTTGCCTTCTGACTATGAGAGTTTCGCTAGAAGCACCTGCAGAAGCCGATGGAATTCACGCAGCGTGGCCCGCGCAGGGCAAGGCTGGCAGAAAGAGCATCGGGAAGAATCCCAGGTGCCCCGCTGCTGCTGACCACCACGGCCTCTTCGTTTCCCCAGGCCTCGGTTTTGTCTGTCTGGAATAAGGGCGGGAGGCCTGGATCAAGTCCACGGCCCTTTCAGATCTAATGTTCCGCTGTTCGAATAAAAGCCTGGGCATGAGCACACAGGCCCCTTCCAGCTACGCTAACCGCGCGGGGCCGACTGCAGCCCGCGAAGGGAACAGCCCCTTACCTGTCGTAAAGACACAGAGCTTGAGTCCTCAAAGTATTTCTGGGAACCCATACGAAAAGGGTATTATAATCCTCCATTTGTTCACATTCTCCTAAAAGAGTACGGAAAAGGAAAGCAGCCGCACCGCTGACCTAGTTTAGAATAACACGTGAGCGCAGCCAAGCGCACGCCCACGGCTCCTGGCTGGCACCGCCCGGCGAGGGAGTCTGTGCGGGCGCCGCCCGCCACGTGGGAGAGGCGCGGCCCGCGGCGGGAGCCGCCCGCGCTCTCTCCCTAAGGTGGAAAGATTAAAACCCAGCTGTTTGAAATCACATTTATGAAGTGACTTTTTTTTTAACTTAATGGAAAAAAGGGATGTCAAGGAAAAAATTTATCTTCCTTTCCAAAAGAAATATTGGACTTTGGATTAAGACCAAACATGGACAGGACATTAAGCAAAAACAGGTACTCCGGGTGCTGCGCAGATGGTCGCTGGAAAAAAAGGACACTAACCCGAATTGAATCAAACTCTAAAAAAGGAGCCGTTGCTGTGGTGTGAAGGATCCGAGGTCCGACCACCACAGTCAGGTACGTGGGGAGCTTTAGGCCAGAGGGCAAACACATCCGCACTTCACTGGTTTCTTAGCGCTGTGTTTGAGGGAAACGTAACGTATTTGCGAGGAAATGAATTATGTGATTCATTCATTCGTATGACCAAGGCTTTAGCCCCTTCTACATTATGTGCTAGGTACTGAGATATGGAAACACGGAAACGGAAGGGCTAGCCCTCTTCAAAGGGCTTACGACATGAACTTTTAAAAATCTCGGTAGTGGCTAATTTGCCGGCTCCTGCAAAGGCCACGTATTTTGCTTCTTTATCTCCTTCAAATCCAGAGCTCGGCCCGACCTGTAACAGGCGCTCGGTGAATCTGATCTGAGCTTCCCGAGAACCCTGTGGCACCATGAGGGCAGATAATACGATGCCCATTTTATTGCATTTTGTGCCCCCCACCATGCTGCCTCAGTTTCCAAATCTGCTTTCATACATGCACGTAATGGGCATGCCTACACGCATAACTAAGTTCTCAAAACTGCTTATGTTCTTAGGTGGGCTTCACATCCCTCAGGAAACACCGACAAGGCTTGTGCTACTGATTTGCTTAGAAAGCTCCTCCGTCTTAGACAATGGAAATACCAACATCAAATTCAACAAAACCTGAATCTTTTCAACGGTGAGTCATCAGCCCCACCTCAGACGACAGGTCTTTCCACCACACGGGCACTTGAATCAGAGTGACTGGACTGAGAATTTCAATTTACTGCCTACTTGATGTGACACAGAAAGTACTAGAAAATTGCTGTAGTGTTACTAAGTGTTAAAGATTAATTCTAAAGCTGGAATGAAACTGCAGACCAGAGTAAAGCATCTGTCCAAGTTAACAAAAGTGGTGTTGATAGAGGCGGGCTTTGAACACGATCGCGACTCACTCTCGAAGGCCATCTCCTCTGCACTCTGCGTTCCCAAAGTCCAGTGCATTCCTATCTTCTAATAACTAGTCACTGTGATATTTCAAACAAATTAACAACCCGACAGGAAAGGCTCTCATACTGGAATCACCTGGGTATTTTTAGCAATCCTGATGCCTGGGTCCCCATCAGGGTGCCTGCTCTAGATGGCCTGAGGTCACCTGGACGGTGGGGTTACCTGTGTCTCCCCAGAAGGTTTCCGACGGGCAGCCCAGATGGAGAAGCACTGCCTACTGAGAAGGAGATGACTCACTCAGAGTGAGCCCCCCTCTTCAGTTAGTAGTATCTTATGGGAATGTTAAGGTGGTATTTGCTAATTTATAAAAAAGAAAACTAAAAAATAATCTCTTAAAATAGGCAGGTATTTGGATAATTCCTGGCTACAGGGCCCAGTCGCTACAGCTGTGTTCTGTCAACAGGCTATTTCAGAAAGTTTGGAAACAACGTAGTTCTGACCCCTAAGCTGCATTTTGACGCGCCAGAGCTGCCAGGAAAGGTCCTCGGTGGAGTAGAAATCAAGTCAGAGGAAGATAATAGAAGAATTTTAAAAATAGGTTTTCTTATAACATGTTGTCCACTCTTTGAGGAACTTGTTGAGTATTTCGGCCAAGCCAGAAGTTGGGGGAATCGAGGATCGTGAAACATTGGAAACATTTTGGTGACAGATCCGTGGTGACTTCAGATGCAAAATATATACATTGGAATGGAATGCAGACTGAACAACTCAGGAACCAGTGTTCCCTTCAGGAGCTACAGATTTATTAAAACCACTTGTAATATTTACATAATTCCTCTACTTTAAAAAAAAAAAAGTTGAGACTTTTAAAGTGAAGAAAATGGCATTCTTTTTGCCATAGTTCCCTGTTTGATTTTTCATGGAAAAGCCACAATCAACAATAAATTTTAGAATCACTGTACATACTTCTAGTAATAAAATTCTCTCCAAATCTGGGTCTTCTTTAGCTTCTCTACATTTCTGCATAAAGCTTCTGATGGATTTTTCTGGTCTTGGAATTATCCTCGATTTATAAAATGTGAATGCGAGAGCGACCCAGAGATGGCCCAAGCCCTCATCTCACAAGCGAGGAAACAGTTCAGAGGAAAATCCTGACTTACCTGAAGTCGGAGAATGAATTCTCTGCAGTGGAACACAAAACCTGAAATTTCCACCAAACTGAGAGAAAAACCATTTTGTCCTGAAGCTCATTCTAATTATGCACAAACTAACATCAACCCGTTGGGTTATTCAATGTAAGATAGCACAAAGTTAGAGAACAATTAAGAGGAAGAGAATTTCCTAATATTTTGTTACCTTTGAAAAATCAAGGAATTTTAAGAGTCCTGAATTTGTGAAAGAAATAGAATATCCTAGGGTTTTCTATGAATTCCAAACTTATACACACAAAAAAGCTATATTTTAAAAAATGCTAAGGACTAACAGAGCTTAACAATTTGAATATTCTAAACCTAAACTCGGATAGGATTCAAATATAAATGCTCAATATTGACTTCCAGGAGAACAAACCAGCCTCACAGAGACTAAATTTAATCCACTTGGTAGAGTCAACATTCTATTAGTTAAAAGGCAATTGTTCTCCGTTTTTCCTACACTCTTTTAAAGCCTTAGTTTTCACAGATACAATCTCACTCGCAAAATAAGGACCTATATACAGCATTACATCTCAGCTGTAAAATCAGCCTTTTTTGTGAATTGGCAAAGTAGTCTACATTAGTTATTCCTGTTAAAATTCATATAGCAACACTGACTCATTTAGTTCACACTTCTATCATTCACAAACCTGAAAACTGAGAGTGATTCTGGCTCCATATTGCTGACATTAAAGTCTAGAACCTGCTCTCAGCTATGGGGGCCTTTTCAAAGTTCTTATGTTGCAAATAACAAAGAGGTCCAACTTAGCCATTAGTAAAGTATATTAAGTAAAGAATTAATTGGCTTACAAAATTAGTATAAATAATTTTCCCATAATTAATGTAAGTTTACATTTCCTAAAATAGAGATGACAATATTTTCATTGATTTATATATACACACCTATTCCCCTGCAAGGTATAAGATTTTCTATAGTAAAAGTAAAATTCAATGAAGACGAAAACAATGCGTAAAAGACAAAAGAATATGAACCAAGAAGTGCAGGGACAGGGAGGAGAAACTCTACCGAGCAGAGCTCTAGGACCTGGTCGGCACACGGACTTCCAAGCAAACAGCTGCCCGCCAGGAGGAAACCAAAGGTGCACACCTGTGAGCCAGGCTGCCGCAGGCGGCAGGACTCCAGTTACCAGACTCTCTGCGCTTCTGACGCTTAAGAGGATGTGCCTGTCTTCGATCACTGGGCACTGTTCCACGTTGGTATCTGTGGTAATGGAGGTTATCGCAGATACCAACATTATCAAAAAGGGGAAAGGACTCTCCACAGTGTCTCCTATGTCGGCCTTCAGGGAGGTTGGAATATTGGAGTTGTTTCTATAAAGGAAGCCAAAAAACAGCATCCAGAAAGTAGTGATTTAGCTAATTACGCAGATAAAGCTTTGAGAATTTTCAGAAATGAGAAGTTGACCCTGAGGGCAATTTTTCTTCTTCTTTTTTTTTTCAGACAGAGTCTTGTTCTGTTGCCCAGGCTACAGTACAGTGTCATCATCACAGCTCACAGCAACCTCCAACTCCTGGGCTCAAGCGATCCTCCTGCCTCAGCCTCCCGAGTAGCTGGGGCTGGGGGCACGCACCACCATGCCCGGCTAGTTTTTCTATTTTTAGTAGAGACGGGGTCTCGCTCTTGCTCAGGCTGGTCTCGAATCCTGAGCTCAAACAACCCTCCCGCCTCGGCCTCCCAGAGTGCTGGGATTACAGGCGTGAGCCACCGCGCCCGGCCCCTGTGGGTAATTCTTCTCAAAGGTCAGCGTTTGATGGCATGAGAACGCCACAGGATGACAGGGGGACACACTCTCCCATGAAACTTTCCAACACAGGTGCCCGTGTCGAGTACCCTGTAAGCAGATGTCACAATGTAACGCAGCACATCGCCAACATCGGGGTCTCCGGAAACCGGAGGGAGGAGATGAGCAGCAGCTGCTCACGCCTCCCCGGGCGTCACATGCCACCTACAAGCTCCACCAGCACGTGGCGTAAGGCGCCAGCTTCACCGATGACAGTCTGACCTCACTCAAAGACAGGCCGATGTTCCTGCTCATAAATTTGGAACAAAGGGGAATTTAATTTGAAGGTTTATATTCCGTGTAATGAATTAAGTTACCCTACGAGCATTTAATGAAAGTCTACCTTGAGTGGTGCTGCCGAAGCCACGCTGCCCTTCACAAAGATGAACACGACATGATAAAGGAAATTTCCCCCGTAATAAGATTAACATAGAAGAGCCTCTCATCAAACAGACTAATAAAATTTTTTTAAAAACTCCATCTATTTTATGATATGGCATATCGCTCCCATTACAGGGCTGAAAAGATGGTTTTAACGTGTCTCAAATTCAATGAGAACAGTAAGCGAAAACACACAACGTGCTCTTAAAAGTCCAAAGTACTCTCAGAATTCAGCTTCCGGTCCTACAATCACCCATTAGAGCGGCTTGAAAAAATCAGCCAACTTTCCATCAAAGCACCATCAGATATTTTAAAAGTCAGTCAAAGTCTTTCAGGGCTTGAAATGGCAGATAATGGTATTTCTTTTCTGTGTTGAAAACCAATGAAAATGAATGCATTTGATTCTGTGGTTTTCTGTATATAACACGTGAGGGGGTATTCTTAACTTCCTACCTAGAACAGTACTGAAAGTAAGTAGGCAGGACCCGCCTCTAAAACTCACTGAGGAACAGAAAAGGTGTATCAATATACACAAAGTGCAGGGGAAATGTTTTGCAAGGATATGATGACCCATGTGTCAACGGAGGCCACATCCAGATGCCGGAGTCATTGACAACATTTAGGTTTCCTGAGAATTTTTAGTGTGACTTTATCATCAGGAAAAATAAAAACCCTATTTTAAGGGAGAAAATCTCTGTGAAAACCAAATGTTTATAGAATTCTAAATCCATCAAAATCAGAATTTTCATGCACTAATAAAGTCCCTAATTCCCTATGGTGTCACATAAACAGAAATCCTGACACACGGCCCCCAACCTGCAAGGACAACACTGCCTCGGTTCCATCTCGTTTCATTTCAAGAAGTATGTGCTGAGCACCTGCCATGGGCGGAGGCTGGGTGGGGACCCTGCTAGGCAGGGACACTGCCTGGGTGTGGGGGTGGGGTTGGCCGGGAGGTCCAGGCGCCCTGCAGAGCCTGAGGCCACGGGCCGGAATACAGCTTCCACTCTGAGTGAGCGCAGAAGCACCAAAGGATTTTGAGCTCGAGGACAGATACATCGACATTTTGAAAAAATATTTTATGGCAGTACCAGTGTGAGTGTGTGTGTGTGTGTGTGTGTGTGTGTGTGTGTGAGAAAGTCCAGCCCAATGGGTGTATGCAAATGAAAAACACCCCTGCAACCCGCGACCTGATCAAGATATGGAAAGGCACCGAGGGTGCCCCTGGGAATTCTAACTTGCATTCTCCAGGGTCTCGCTGTCTGCGATGTGGCCAGTGGATTTTGGAAGTCCAGGCCGGCATCCCGTTGTGCAGATCCTGGATGCCTCGCTGAGGACCCTTAATGGCTCTCAAGCTACAGATTTTAGACAAAGTGCTTGAACAGCATGGCAACCCCACTGCCCCCAGCGTTTAGTATGTGCTAACCTTGCACAACCCCCCAGGATTCTGCTCCCTGAGAAAGCTGCACACCAGAGCTCCAAGCCGCCGGCTGACAGATACCCTCCCACACGCGTCCGAGGTGCCCGGGCGGCATTTATCCTCAGGCGTGGCAAAGGCTGGGCCGTGAGGCTCTGCCTGCCCCGCCAGCCAGCCGTTCATGCCCGCGTTCTCGCACCAAGAGTCCTGGGCCGCTCCGGGCAGGGGGCACGGCCACGGGCCACTGTCCTGAGACTCAGCAAACTGCTTCTCTCAGCTCTTACACTAAATGTTTTGTTTATCCTGAGGCAAGAATCTTCACCTCTAGATTCCCTGTTGGTAAAATGAGGGGCCGGGATGAAGCCAGCAGTTTTTAATCTTTTCTCTGAACAACGAGGTGCTCCCCTTGGGGCCCTGGGGCTTCAGCTGGGGCGAGGGGAGGGGGCGGGCGGCGAGGGCTGGGACAGGTGGCTCCAGTCTGCCCACGGGTCAGGCTTCCCTCGGAGATTCGTTTGGACACGGGCATGCCCAGTTGAAAGGTCTGAAAGTCTTCACATTCTTACATTCTGGAAATCTTACATTCTCACCGCCCTTTCAGTTCTTACAATCCACGATTCTATGAAATTTTAAGAAAGGAATTTTAAAGAATGAAATCCCACTTTAGCCCTTTGGTAGTTTTTAAAATCAATTTCTGAATTCTGGACATTTTGAACCATACTGATTATATCAACAACTCCTCCATGGGGTCCCCCATATCAGCACACAAACACGCTATAATCCCCCGTCTTAAAAAAAAATGCTCTGGTCCCCGTTCCCCTTTTCTCTGCTCTCACAGTCTAACTCTGCACATGAGTTATCTGCACCCACTGTCACTCCTCCTGATTCTCCCTAAACAAGTTCCAACCAGGCTTTGGACCCCACCACCGCCCCCGAGCTGCCCGGTCCCCGGCGGCCTCCCTGTTGTGTCTCAGGCCTCATCTCTCCAGACTGCAGCACACGCTGATCCCTCCCAGCACGGCAGCCGTGTCCTCCACGTGTCCAGGCACACGCCACACTGCATCCTCCCCGGGCACCTCCTCTCCCCCACCACCTCTCACCCGCAGGGCACCTCTCCGTGGTCCCGCCCACGCCCTCGGGATCCCAAGCGGGTCGCTGACCCCATGCTGACAACTCCCTCCGTGGACTCCAGATCCTTCAGCCACCCGTGCGACATCTCCCTGGGGAATGTCCAACAGACACCTCAACTTACCACACCCAGAACTGAATGCCGTGTTCCCGGCCAACCATGCCTCAGTAGCCCTCTATCTCAGAAACCTCATCTGAGACAGGGGAGTCCCCGGGCCATCCTTAACCCCTTCCTTTCTCTCACACCCCAAGTCGCTAGAAAACTCCGTCAGCTCCACCTTCGAAACCCGTCGGAAAACCGGCTCCTTCTCGCCACCTCGCTGCAGCCACCCTGTCTAAGGTGCAGCCCCCTCTCACCTAGGTGACCTCGTCTCCTCCCCACGTCCTTCCACCTTGGTCCAGTCACGAGAGGGCAGTGAGACGCTCCTGCTGACAAGGAAGTCTGAGCAGGCCTCCCCTCTGCTCGGAACTCTGCGGCGGCGCTCACCGTATTCAGAGCGAAACCCAAGTCCTTAAAATGAACTCGACACGACCCTCCCCAGTCTGGTGCCCTGGTCAGCTCTCAGACCCTGCCCTCCCTCCCGTCACCGGCGCTGGGCACTCGGCCGCACCCCTGCCCCCGCTCCCCCATGCGCCGCCCCAGCCGGAGCTTTCCCCGGACCCCACTTGGCTGCCTCCCTGGCGCTCGCCAGGCCTCGCTCAGACGCCACATCTCCAGGTCCTGACTACCCTCCCATCACACCCCAACTCCTGGCCCTTCCTCTCTCACTTTATTTTTCCCCACTACTCTTATTTCCAGCTAGTGTTATATTTTATCACACACGTAATGCTTCTTGTCGCTTTTCTCCATTAGAACGCAACCTGTGGGAGGGCAGGGATTTCTACATCTAGAACGTGCCCTGCATGTAGTCAGTCAGCAATCAATAAATATGTGTTAAAGAAATCAATGAGCAGAAGTAAAAGCCTGTTTGTTGGGAGGTTCTTGCAGGAACCCCAATTAACTACTTGGTGTCCCTTTGGGTGAAGAAAATTTTCTCTAGCTGAGCAAACAGCCTCACTAGAAATATATACATGGAACATGAGGTAGGAAGGAGACAGAAAAAGAAGGAAACAAAAATACACCATTAGCAAATTGCGAAAGATTTTTTTAAGGCAAAGTGTAAGTTAAAATTATTGTCCAAATAGTTTCCTAATTACCTGTGGTCTTCATCTGCGGAATCGTCCTCTCTAGTCCTCGAGGTCATAAATAGCGAGGCCTTTTCCATCTGTCCCCTCCCGGTCACTTGGCTGAAGTCCTGAATCGCAATGTGCTCTCTCTGCGCAGCACTCGTGCGTTTGGAGAGAAACTCCATCGTCTGGCTACGGCGCTGGACTGCAGGTTCCAGAACAGCCAGCTCCTTGCCTCGCGGCCCAGCACCCCGAGAACCGGGTGTGGACCGAGCTCTGCCTCGTTCCCTAACATCGCAGGGGCCTCGGCCTCAGGTCGCTCACAGCTCGCCACTTTTTCCCGTCGGGATAAAAACTGCCTCACTTTCTTGCCTTGAGCCTCCCGTGGCTTCTGCCTGGGGAACCAACTTTCACCCACATTTCATGATATCTGAAAATTTCTTTCTTCTGACACTTCCACAAAATCTCAAAAACTTCTTCTTCTGAGACCTCCACAAAATCAAATCTCGCTGACCTCAAAGTGCCACGGGGCACCAGCTGCATTAGCACCTGTGTCCCCTGTACCCTTCAGCCCACACGGGGATTCCGAGGAGGCACCCCTATCCTTCTGCCGTGGACGGCACGATGCTCGGCCGCAGGAGAGCGGCCCTTGCCCCGGGCAAGGAGGGTCGGTCAGCGCACTAAACCGTCTCCCTCTCTAGACGGAGACCTTCGGTACTTAAAAGAACGGTCTTTCGTTCCCATGACTGATCAGTTCTCGGCAGGGACCGAGGTGGGTGGACAGCCCTGGCCACGCACTCCCGCCAGACCGCAGAGGGAGGAAAACCAGGCAGACGCACGCGGCTCTGGGCAGGAGGCTGCGCTGGGCAGGGGAGGCAGAGGCCTCTAGCTGGCCGCTCCGGTTCTACTCAGAGTCAGTGCTTTATTGAGAAAACTACCCGTCTCTGACAGCCTACACCAGGTTAGGACTCCGAGATCCACAAAGACGAAATATTTTTTGTCCTAAATTTGCCCATGTCAGGCCTTTCATAAAAACTTCTTTATAGTACCAAGGGCCAATTAAGGATTTCCTGAATCCCTTTGCCTGTCTCCACAATAACCAAAAAGAGAGTATTTCTGGTAAACTTAAGAAACTTCAAAACGATTTGATTCAAGACCAGGACCGGGGCCTTAAAATCCATCCTCCTCATGAAACACCCACTGATAAAATCCTCACCTTCCAAAATGAGAAGCGAACCTGTCTTTCTGTTCAGTTCCTCCCCGAGGGCACGGCCAGTCGGGAGCTTGTCCCACGTGTGCGGTGGGACCTGCTGGCCCAGCACTCAGGAGCTCTGCGGCTGCTGCAGGTCATTTGTCCCCAGACCTCTTCCCCCTGGATCACTGTGCCCCGCAGTCGGACCCTCGTGGAACCTTGGTCTCCCTGCCACAGCGCAAACCACCCTCACCCTTCACCTTCACCCGGGCTGCCCTTCCACCCCCACCCCTGCTTCCGACAGACGAACCTCAAGCACTGTCCCTTCCCCACCCCAGGGACCTCCAGCCACTGCTGCCGCTGAGCCCAGGGCAGCTGGACCGACAGCCACAGTGCGTCCGGGCCTGGATCCTGGAAGCCCCCAGGCTGTCCACCGTGTACAGAAAGCCACACTGTCCTCACCCCAGCCCAACGCTCCTGCCGCAGCCCCTCTGTCTTGCTCTGTCCTTAGTGACGACAGAAGTGACTGGTCACGTCCACCTGCAATACCCACTCACAGCCTTGACCACGGTTCTGACCTTCCCCTTCGGCCTCCTCATCTCCAACTCCAGTCTGTCTCGCTTCCCCGCGTCACTGTAGGCAGTAAACGCCCTCTGGGCACAGAGCTGAGTCTCGACTGTACGTCACAGCCAGTCCAGGAAGGGTGTTCTCAATACTGCTTCTCTGAGAAAATGCATAAAACAGCAATGCTAAAGGACGCAAAGGAGACACCTGTCACACAGAGTCCGAGCCCTAGAACGCACACGGGAAACACGCCCACGAGGAAACAGCCAGAGCGACGGGAGCTCCGCCCAGAGCAGCGGCCCTCCCAGCCCATTCCCCGGGGCCACGTCCCTGGCTTGATTTTGTCCTGTAGCACCTTCCACCTTTGCATAAATAATTGACTTTTTGTTTTGTTTACTGTCTTCAGTCACTACCGTGCAAGTTCTCCCGAGCACGGGGAATTTTCGCAGTGTCGGGCACGCCACACATTCTCGAAAACGACCGCGAGTGAGTGAAAGTTCATTCTGTCAAGCGGACTGTCATCTCTGGATCCTAAACACCACGGCCCTCCTCTACTTCGAATCTTTCAGTGGGTCCCCAGCACCTCCGGGACGGCCTCCATCGGCTACGCGAAGAAGGCCCCCGACTGCGTCCCAACCGCCCTTCCCACCTCCGTCCCAGCTCCCTGCACATCGCGGACCCTGAGCTCCCCTCCCGGTGGCTTCCCCATCCCTGCACTTCACGCACGCTATCCCCTGCCTACAGCACCTGCTCCCCTCCTTTACCTGACCTTTTGCTAAATGCCTACTGACCTTTTAGCGAAGAAATAAAAAAAGTTTTAAAAATGCCGTGACTGTGAAGGCTCCCCCAGCGTCCCCATCCCCACCCGGAATTAAGTATCGCTGCTGCCACGTTCCCATGGCGACCCGTGCACCCTCCGATGCAGTGCCAGCCACCTTGCAGTCACTATCAGTCCGTCTGTCTGTCCTGCCCACGGGCGAGACATACCGTCTTCGCATCCTCAGTATCTGGCACAGCAGGTGAGCAAGGACTGCTGAGACTCAAAGGGACAGAAAGCCCTGGGGGAGGGGAAGAGGGAAGTCAGTGCTTCATTCACTCGGACCTGACAGCTACGCTCCCGCCGCAGCCGTCCACACAGACGCGCCAGCGAAGGGAGAAAGGCGTGTGGAGAGCGGCACACGCTTCCTCCGAACCCCGAGGGCCCAGCTGTCTGTGTTAATTTAAGCTATTAAAGCTGTGGAAATCATACAAACTAGTGTATTTCTCTTCTCTCTACAACACATTTAAATCGGGAGCCAATAAAACACTGGAAGACATTTTATCTATTTTACACAGAGAGCGAAATCAAACACAGAAATTACAATGTTTCAAAGAACACAGGTTTCCACGAGCGAAGGACATTGGGAAGGGACCGCGTGAACAGGTGCACGCAGAACAATTCAAACGCGAGGTCAGCGAGGAGAAAGAGGGATGCAGGAGAGGGCGGTGCAAGCGCTCCTGGGCTCCGCCCTGCCGGGCGCTGAAGTAGCTCACGTCACAGCACGACGGGAATGTAGTAAATGGGGCTTCCTTTAGTCTTCTTAAAACTAGAAACTTCTTCCCCCTAAAAGCCAAAAATCTTAAGAGTTCTATGTAAGCACCGACTATTATTACCCAATACTAATGAGATCAACTGAAGGCTCCGAACACCAACAGCATCGCAGGCATTCGCGCATCAACGCGCATCGCAGGTTAAACTGCGCCCAGCCAGGGAAAACTGCTGGTTAACCATGGAGCCTGCTGAACTCCAGGCTGCTGCGAACTCCAGAGACACACTCCTTCCCAATAGGGATGCTGGAGAGCGTGTGACCAGGTGGAGTTGCAAGCAGCTACAGCCCACAGCCCGGCACAGCAAAGCAAAGAGGAAACTTGGACCTTTGTACCTAGCAACACACTCAGGTGCTCTCTGCATTATAAAAGGCTGGTGCATGGCTTGCAGAGAGGGAAGAGGAAACAAACAGGTTAGGTTGCTAGAGATAAGCCAGAAAGCATAGTTTTTAATTGGCTGCTGCTGTTTTTTAACAGTATTTCTCTTTATTTGCAAGTGACAACTAGTCAGGCCTTATTGGGCTTTGGACCTTGGGACTGGAAGGGCTGGAGCTGAGGCCACCAGCTCTTTCTGACTGCGTCTGGCCGTCCCCCTGCCCGCAGTGCTGACCTTCCAGGGTGCCAGCCCCGCCTGGACCGTACCTGTCACCGTACCATCACCTGCTGCACGATCATGAATGTTCGATGACCAAAGGAATGATAAAATGGAAATGAATTATTAATAAAATTATATGCATTGGCTAAAAGTTGCAGTTAATTCAGTAATACTTAGGGATAAAAAGAGTAATTTGGTGATCACAACAGAAATTCACATGTTTGAAAAAGAGTTCCTCCCAGGAGAGGGGTCTAGAAGAGCATCAGAAGCCCGGGTCAGCCAGTCATCAGACCCACTCAGTTACCCTCCTGCCCAGGCCCTAGATTGAGTGTTGGTGACACCGTTGTCACTGACAGCAGTGCAGGGGTCCCTCAGGCCGCTTCCCCGCGCTCTGCAGTGTGCTCGTCCTGTGACTGCCCCACTCCGGTGAACATGCCTGTCTACAGCTATGTGTTATCTTTTAATGCTCTACACAGCAATCAGGGAAACAACACGGCAGGTGGGGCAGCCCCTCAGAAGAACATCCACAAAACACAGGGCAGGCAGAGACAGGAGGAGCCTTCCTCCACGTGAAGGCCAGCGCTTCCATCCTCGGTGACTGGGGCCATGGGACTCTACGAGTTGGGAAGAGCTTGGCTTGGCTGGAACAGAAGCTGGGCTCTCGCTTGCCCTGGGCACGCAGGCCTGCCCTAGTTTCTCCGTGGCCTTGGACATGGTACTGCTTCTCAGTTCTCCAGTTTCCCCAGCAGATTAACCAAAATGAGAGCAGTCACCTCTCCAACCCCGTCCCAGCTGGCATCGGTTGCCCTTTTTCTTTATCATACCTACTATTATTGCAAATGTTCCACTCATCATTCAGTCAACAAATACTATTCGCCAGGTACTGTCTTAGGGGCTCTTTGTCAAGATCTTAGATGAGGAAACTGAGGCTTAGGAAACTTAAATGAGTGGCAGGTCACCTGGGGAAGGACAGGAAACCTTTCTGTGCATGCTCACTCTCTGCCCCGCCCCTTCACTGGGCGCCCGGCCCACACCTGGCCGTGGGGTGTGGCTGGGGTGGAGGGGCGGGAAGGGGCAGGGAGCGGGCTCAGAGCTGATGGAGCCACAGCACCCGCCAACGGAAGGAGAGGGGCACAGCCCTGGAGGCTTCCTGAATTCCACATACCCTCCTTGCCGACCCACTGTCTCCTACGCAGCCCAGGACACGAATGATCTGGAGATGAAAGAGTCAAAACATACAAAAGTATTCCCACGTAGGCCCAGAAACAAGTGCCCACAAGCACCCCGCACACACCAAGCGCTGAAACCGGCACATGCTGCACGTACCCATCTAGAGGCTTCAGAACAATGCTAGTTTGCACTCAATGCAGAAAGGTATTTTCCGCTCCTTTTAAGGAGCAGTGATCATTGTGCTCGGGGGCCCTGGTGTGCTTTTCTCTGCACAACATGAAGGAGATTTAGGGAACTTCTCCACCCCGTCGCTGCAGCTGGCGCCCCCTCGGATGAGGGTGTCTTGCTGACTTCAGTTCCCACGAGGCTGCGCTGAAGTCCTTGAACACTGCCCCGGTTTCTTTAACGTAACTAAAGTCTTCTCACCGTCCAGACCATCGTAAACTGCGTATCCCATGGTCATCGTCACCTCTGCAAAGCTTGGGACGTGGGCACTCAGGGCTGGCCAGGGACCGTTGTGTTCTGGAACCTGGATAAGGAAGCTCTGCATGGGGTCCCGGAGCCTCAGGGAAGTTTTATCTTGGACGTCTCTGGCAGGACAAACATCAGGGTTCAGCGCTGGGGCTCTGGAGTCTAAACCCTGATTTCACTACAAAATAAATGCTAAGCTGGGTCACATCCTTAAGCTACACTTTCCTCGTGTGTAAACGGGAGTGAAACCCTCCCAGGCAGTGCAGGGAGACAGGCGTGCAGAACGCCCGACTGCATCCTGGCAAACAGAGGCTCAGCAGATGCTAGCTGTGTTCAATGTGATGTCTTTTATGGGTGGTAATATTATTTTCTATGATTATTATAATTGCCTTCTTATAAATCTCACCCTTAATGCTTATCTTAGAGTAAAGTTTCAAGAGGAATGGCAACAACGTAGTGTGTGGTATTCTGGACAATCTAACATGAGCAATTTTTAACTCATAATCTACTATTTATACTTCTGTTGATTATTTGTTTCTAACAAAGAGAACAATCTCTGCTTTGTCCTTTTACACAGTCACCACCAACCTCAAACGTGCTTTCGTGAAGCTTATCTTCCATTAAGGCCCACGTTCCTTACTTCTGTGAAGAGGTGAGATATTAAAGAGACATTCTTTGCTCTGCCAAGAACCCCTGCTTTAAAGAAGGTTCTCAATATTGTTTCATTTTTCGCCAATATAAACCACGAAGTGTGCTGGCCAGTTAACAAGGGACAAAACAGTTGTCTCTCCTCTGAAAGTACATGCAAAACGGTATAGACATTCTTTCCTCCTCCACAGCACTTGCACACCTCATTTATTCATAACGCACGCCTTTCGATGAGACCACCACGGCGATGCTGTGCACTGGGGCTTCCACGAAAACATGCCCATGAAGGTGTGTCCAGTCTTCCATCAGCTGATAAGTCAGAGATCACAGAATGTTAGGGCTGAAAGAGACCCTACAGATCATGTTAACCAACTCCCTTACTTTAGAGCTGAGAAATTGTAGGTCCAAAGAAGAAAGAAGCTACAACATGACATGGTAGCACTAAAATCAGACGGCCTGGGTTCAAATCCTGGTGTAACCACTTATTACCTGTGTGATCTTGGGCAAGTTACCTAACCTCTCTGGATCACAGTTTGCACGCCTATAAAATGCAGATAATGATAATATCTACTCTTATAGATATTTTAAGGATAAAATTATGTAATTCATGTAAAGAACTTAAGACTCCCAGATAGATATTATTAATCAATCTGCAACTAAGTTTGGGCCAAACCATGATACAAAACTTTGGCTTAATGACTTCCAAACTAATCGCTTTCCTATTTGGAT
>NW_012148708.1:464882-530792 GCF_000956105.1 Propithecus coquereli
AGCAGCACAATTCACAATTGCAAAGATGTGGGAACAACTCAAGTGCTCATCAATATATGAGCAGGTGAATAAAATGTGGTATATGTATACCATGGAGTTCTATTTAGCCATAAAAAAAAATGGTGAACTATCTATTGTATTATCCGGGATGGAGCTGGAGCCCATTCTCCGAAGTGAAATTTCACAAGAATGGAAAAACAAACACCACATGTACTCACCATCAAATTGGAACTAATTGGTCAACACTAATGTGCACATACGGAAGTAACATTCATCGGGTGTCAGGCAGGTGGGAGGGGGGAGGAGGGGATGGGTAAATTCACCCCTAACGGATGCAGTGCATGCTGTCCGGGGGATGGGCATGCTTGTAGCTCTGACTCAGGTGGTGCAAAGGCAATTTATGTGACCAAAGCACTTGTACTCCTGTAATACTCTGAAATTTAAAAAAAAAATACATGCAGAAGTTTTTCATGTCATAAAATCAAGCCACCACTGAATGCAATCATCCATTCTTTCATTTATACAAAATTTCTATTTTCTGGTTTTGAGCCTCTAAATACACAAAATTCTAAAGGTGGCAATGCTGGACTGAGAGCTCCCCGAGGGTGGGAATCAGGTGTGGAGGGCTTAGTACTCCATCCTCTGGAACAATGCCTGGCCCGAAGTAGGCACTCCATAAATATTTTGGAATGAGTGTTGACTGAATAAATAAACGCTTCTGAAACTAAACTACTGGCTGGTGAGAAGTGCCGGCCAACCATAGTTCAAAATGTTTCTTCATCAGTTGTTCTTGGTTTATGTGTCTCGACATGCAACGTACAAGAGCACGGGTTGTTTGAAAGCTGAACATATAAAACCTGAGGGCTGTCCATGGCGACAGAGGCTGAAAGGAACACAGATGCAGAAGCCATCAGTTCCCACTAGGCTAGAGGGACAGGAGACATGAGAAGAAGCTCTAGGGCAATGAGAGACGATGCAGTTTTAAGGGCCCAGTAGGCAGGCGGAATGATCTGGAAAAGGCCTGGCTCAGGCTAGATCCAACGGCACGAAGCTCCATGCCTCAGAGGCAAGGCAGACAGCAGCACAGGGACTTTGGGTAGCTGCAATCATGGAGGCTAGCCCTGAAGGCAAGTGCCCAGGCAGGGGCGGCAGTCCAGGCGCAGACCCCACGCCCAGGAGTAGCGGGGCACAAGGGAGCCTGATCCGGGCACCATGAATGTCCCCCACAGCCAGGATCGGTCTGGGAGGCGGAAGAGAGCCTCACTGGGGAGGAGGAAATGGAGGGGAGCAGAACTAGTCTGGGGCTCAGAGGTCAAGGTAGGGAGCAGGAGCTCCCTGCTAAGCGAGGAGGCACTCCTGAATGTACCGGAAGCCAAGCCTCCACCTGAAACAAGAGGTGAGACACGGAACTGGGAAAGCCCTTACTGCCCAGGTCCTCTCGTCCTCAGTGGTCGGGTGTTATCTATCAATAAAGACCTGTAGCTCAGTGGTTACAGGATTTGGCTTATTGCAAAATGTATAGCAAAAAAGTTAAATAAAAGGAAACTCACACACACACAAATTTACCCACGATAAATTAATTGAGCAAAAGGGAATACTGACATCTCCAGGCCACTGCAACAGAGGCATGATTATGTGGCATGAAATACATCAAGCCATCAAATCATTATTCTGTTTGCAAACAAATACAAAGATGGGCTTGGATCATCACACCAAAGTGGAACAAATCGTGGTTTTCCTTAACAACTTACTTTTGCATTGAATCTTTATACTAAGCTTGTGAATTGGGGCCAGTTATTGGGAAAGACAAGAAATTTATGCAAACACATTTCTTAAAATACTTTATCAAACTTTTAGATCTTGGCCTGGTCTATCCCTAGTACAATTGAGATGTGAATTATAGACTCTCAAAAGCTACAAGCCATTCACCATTCAGAATTATCTGCCCTCATTTTTCTAATGTAACAATTGCTTTCCAAGGCAGGGTAGTACAGTGGTTACAAGTCGATATTGCTGCAAGGTTGCCTGTATTTTGAAGCAAGGCTCTACTACTTACTGGCTGTGCAACCTTAAGCAAGTCACTCAATCTCTCTGTGCTTCAGTCCCCTTAGCTAAAAAAAGGGGACAGAAATGGTATCTACCTCATATGAGAATTAATTGAAATAATATAAATAGAAAGCACCAAGAATAGCATGGTGTAGAGACTATTATGTGAGTGTATGCAATGATTATTAATGATACCTGCTATTGCAACAAATTTGTTTTTCCCCTTTATTAAGGGTTTTGTAAAGGAACTGACTTGGTATTGCTCATCTCTTTTCCCCCACAGCACACAGCTTTTTCTCTTTGCTATAGCAAATAACATTTTTGCAAACAGCAAATAAAATAGTGCTGAATAAATGAGTGAGTGAATGAATAACTATATTACCAGATACAGGCACAAATGCTTTAAGGTGCCAACATCATACCAAGAAACACAGACATCAGAAGTAGACACAGACGTTTCCCTGAGCTGTAGTCATATAATTAAAACAGTGGTTCTTTGATGAGGTCTGTGTCCATTATTTGTGTATACAGCAGGGATGTGATAATGAGCCCTGCTGACCTCACACATCAAGTAAGATAATGGACCCATGAGTGCGGGTGGAACCACAAACCACTGAAAACAAAGCTCCTGCTATTGCTGGAAAGGAAAACTGGGAACACAAAGCAGGATTTCGGAAGGCGATGGTGCAGGGATAACCCCAGGCACCCAACTTGAAGGAAAGCCACAACCCCGCAGAGGCGCGGGCGGACGCATGTGCACAGCTGCACCCGGGGCTGCCGGGCATGACCCCACGGGAGCTGCGCGGCAAACCCGCAAAAGGTATCGCGGGGCGCGGCTGGGCCACTTTACCAAAGAGAAAGAGGGTGACGACTCCCGCAGCTCAGGACAGCCCCGTCCCAGACTCACGCCAGGGGCTTGGGATGCCAGGATCCAGCATCGGCTCTGCTGCAAGCTTGGTTGTGTGGCTTAAACTCTCAACCTTGGTTTCCACACCTGGAAAAAACTGAAGAAACTAAACTAGGAGCTTTTGAAGATCTTTCTAGCATTAAACTAACTTTAAAGTCCCCTCAGGGCTGCTGCAAAAACAAGTCGGCTCCCTCCGTACACCACGCACCTCACGACCCCTGGGAACACGAGCGGCTCCCTCGGATTGCGTGGACCACAGAGAAGACTCGCCTGCCACGCAGCCAGACCGCCCAGGCCGAAAGCAGCCCACCGCCCTGAGAAGCGCCGCCGCAGCCTGCGCCCGGCGTGCGCTGCAGACAGAGGCACAGGAGCGCACCCCTCGCCGGGAAGGACAGCTAACTGGAGAACAGTCATTCCTCTAATCTATCGCCCGTCTTCGTAACAAATGCAGATGGCAGACCTTTCTCAGCTCATACAAGACTGTTTCGGAAATTTGAATAATCTCTTAACTGAAGAGGAAATAATATTCTGAGAGGAGTAAACCGGCATCTCTGGGACTCGGGACCAATGTGCTGCTGCAGAGACCTCCACGCGAGGGATGCCCACGCACGTCTCCAGTCAGGCCACAGGCAAGTTTCCATCGTCCGGGGTCACGGATGGAAACGGTAGCAAGGGTCATCCCCAGAGAACCCTTCCATGGGCTTCGCAATGACTGTCGGTGCTTCTCTGTGCATAAAGGTGAGTCTTCTATGCAGGGAGTTCACCGCATGGCGAATAGTGGTGCCACCCTCAGAAGGCCTACACTGTCCCAGGGCTGAAGGTCGCGCAGGACCCCTCCTGCTCTGAGCGCCGCACCCCTCCCGCTGCAGAGAGACAGCAGGCAGTGTCTGACAGCCAGCCTCCTGTCCTACCATCCCGTCCTGAGGACATAACGGGCCTTCGGGTTTCATGGACCTCCTGCTGGGCTGCAGCCAGCACGCAGAGTGTGTCAGTGGGGACTTTATCGTGTTCTCCAGTTAATCACATAATTAGGAAACTGAAACATGATTCCCCACAGTAAAATTCAAATTCCGCAGTGAGGCATCGAATGTAATCCAGGGTCTGAGTTCTGCCTGCCTCTGGCCTCTAATGACAGTGACAACGGTGATGCTGACTGCACAAGAGGGTACTTAACTGCATACGCACTGGCCCGTTTAGTACAAAAAGGGAGGTTCAGTAACCCCATCCTACCCACGAGGTCGAAACAGGCTCCCAGAGGTCACATGACTTGCCCCAAACAAGGAAGCTGAGGAGCAGCGGGGAAGACTGTCTCTCAGGTATGCTTAGCTCCAGCGCCCACCTGTCTGTCCCTTCAACCAGGGGTCCTGCTTTCTTCTGAGGGCAGGTGCCCCCGATTGGTCACCTCTGTATTTCTGTTGTACCCGGCCCGCGGCGGGCCTCAGGCAGGGATCTGTAGAACTAAGGGAAGCTGACCACAGAGTTGCCTCTGGTTTGAGAAGCATGGCCAGCATGCAGGCCGCACTGCCAGTTATTTAATTGCCACAACGAGGAAGCCTTGGATGTGGCTAGAAATGCCGACAGTCCTATTTTTTTCCCAGTGATTTTTTTTTCATGGGCCAATTGTATTCTTTCATAGAAAGAAGATAGAAAATTTCTTGGAAAAACTTAACTAAACGATGCAAATCATTACACAGCAACCTCTGGGGCTCAGTGAACACTGGACACCCAGTCGATTCTGTTGGTTAACTGAATAGCTGAACAGAATCCTCAATCTCTAAAGATGTCACTTCCGTACTCAATCGGAGATTCTCTCCCTTTTCCCAAATCACGTTCTACCATGCTATTTTCTGTCAAAGATACTGTTCCTGGGAAATTACTACCAGTGTCTGGTTATAGACCTGAGGCCTCGATAGATCACACTAGCAACTGGGTTAGAGGGAGCACTTCAGTTGACAAGAACTCCATGCACATTTAAAAATACTGGGATACAAACTCCTACAGACGCTTTCATTTACTTTGTCCAAATTTTCTGTCTGCTTAAACACAAAATAGCTGGAATTTATGAATAGTCAATCAACTGCATTTCAGTGAGCAGCGAACATTTTACGATTCTTTTTTCTTGCCCAACACTGAGACCCCCTTCCTTCCCCACCTGACAGACAGGTCCCGTGGGAAGTGGAGGTCCTCTGCAACAGTGCAAAGACAGGGGCAGCGCAGGGTTCCAGCCTCACCTGCAGCCGGCACAGTCACAGGATCCAAGCTCCACCTGAAGTGCCATCCTGGGCTTGACCTGGAGCCTGGGACTTGAGGAGACAACAGGGGTGAAGGGGACCCCTTCCCACGGGTGGTGGCTGCTGCCGTATGAGGAATCCCGACTGACGCACGGTCTTGCTGTGATCCTGCCCGTTCCACCCCGACTAGGTACCAGGAGAAGGAAGCAGCATGCCCAGGGGTTGGGAAGGAAAGGGATCGACAGTCAGTTCAGAGATAAATACATATTTGCTGGGAGCAAAGCGATCGGCCACACGATCACGTGCAAATCGGTCCACTAAGAACTCAGCTCCTCTGTCCACTTACAGTGAGCCTGTGAGCTGCCAGGTGCTATTCTACACGCTAGGACTACAAAGACGAGGAAGACAAGATCTGTGCCTCCAGAGAGCTCATAATCTAGAAATGCTACTGAGCAAACAAATCCTTTTCTCAGAGCCATAATTACAGACCTAGTTCTGTCTCCCTGCCCTGCTGGAACAGAGGCCCGTAAAGTCACAGAGCCTGTCTTGTCCCCTCACTGCTGTCTCTCCAGTTCCTCAGGTTCCCACCATAAGAGACACTCAATCAATCTCTTAGGAATGGACGAGAATGAGTGAATGAATTTAGTTCACTCAAATAGAAAGACCATGGTAAATGTTATAATAGAGAAATATTTACTGACCTGAGTCCCAAAGATGGGCAGAAATTTTTCAGAAAGAGAAGAAAGGTGAGGATACTTAACACGTTAATTGCCATGTGAGCCGTATTTCACTCACACTAGTTTTGAGTTCAGGGTCTCACGAAGCATATGTAACTCACACGTCTCTTTACCTTTCTCTACCCTTATAAACTATTTTTATGGTTGCATATAATTCACATACAAAAAACAATAAAAAATAACAAATTTTTCCTTAAAGTAGAAAAGAACATTTTGTTTTCAAAGTTTTTATTCTATTTTTGTAATAAAACACCATGGCCGCAGGGAAAAAAATTTTTTTTCTAGCATGACAGTCAATGTGCAGAAAATAACAGAGCAGAGGCTAGGTGTAAAGGGCATGCCATGCTCTGGGAAAAGCAGGCAGTGTGATGGGGCCAGAGCGGAGGGTGTGTATGAGGAAGTAGCAGACAATGCAGCAACTGAGGCAAAGTCATGTCACTGGTCTGACTACTGTCAAAGAGTTGGGGAATTGCCCTGAGCAAACACGGACTTGATAAGTTGGTGCAGACTACTGTGTGTAGGATCTCATAACGGCAGTTTTGACAAAAATATTCTATTCTCTGGCTTACAGTACTAAATGAAATACCTGCTCCTTTATATGAAGCCAGCATGTCTTCAAAAGCTCCCCTATTAAAAAAAAATTTAAGGGGGGCCAGGCACAGTGGCTCACGCCTGTAATCTTAGCACTCTGGGAGGCCAAGGCGGGTGGATCGCTCAAGGTCAGGAGTTCGAGACCAGCCTGAGCAAGAGCGAGACCCGTCTCTACTATAAATAGAAAGAAATTAGCCAAACAACTAAAAATAGAAAAAATTAGCTGGACATGGTGGCGCATGCCTGTAGTCCCAGCTACTCGGGAGGCTGAGGCAGGAGGATCGCTTGAGCCCGGGAGTCTGAGGTTGCTGTGAGCTAGGCTGACCCTACGGCACTCTAGCCCAGGCAACAGAGTGAGACTCTGTCTCAAAAAAAAAAAAAAAATTTAAGTATTTTACCTGGAAGTAGTAACAAATTAGTCTAACAGCAAATGCTTTCTTCAAGCATTTATTGAGACTTATTATGGCAAAATTACAAGATAAGGGCACTGAAAAAGATGATTCTGCCCTTGAGGACTCCGTATGGATTTGTTCATAATAACCAGCTGCCATCTTCTATGGTGGCCATGACAACACACCCACAGAATGCCAACTAGAGGAGGACTACCACTGTACTCCACAAAACCCATCCCCGAATCATGCGCCAAATCTCCATTTGCCACCAGCAAAAAGTCATCCAGTAAAATCAAGCTAGCCTTTTAGGAACAGAGCCTTCAGGTTTGCCAAAAAATAAATTATCAGTTTTATGAATTTTTCTAGGCAACCAACCTGTTTTGTCTTACCTCATAGTTTGTTAGCCTAATCACAGGCGAGTATGCGGAAGGAGGAAAAGCTGTATAAACAGTCTGCTTCAAAGTCCAATGTAAACCATTATCTGTAATTCTGGACTCCCTGAATGCAAATTTCCAACTACTAATATAGATCAAACCTGACTATGTAACCAATAGAAAAATTTAATGTCAATTAAAAGGGTCTATATACCCATAATCCATAATCGGCTTTTTTAAGCTTCTTACTATAAGTTTAGATTTATAAAAGAGTTGCAAAATCACTAGAGTTCCTGGACACCCCCAGTCTGCCTCCCCGAGGGCTACCACCTGACAGCTCCCGAACGATTATCAAGACTAAGAAGTTAACGCTGGCATACTACTCTTACTAAACCACAGGCATTATTTGGATCTCACCGGTTTTTCTGAATAACACCCCTTTTCTGTCCCTGGACCCAGTCCAGGAGCCCACGCTGCATTCCGCTGTCCTGCCTCCTTAGTCTCCTACGCCGTGACACGTCCTCAGTCGTTCCTTGTCGTTGGGGGTCTCGAAACTTGAAAAGCACTGCTCTGGTGTTTTACAGAACGTCCTTCAACTTGGGTCGTGTGGTGTTTTATCACGATTAGAATAAGATGACGTATTCCTGGGAGGCAACATGGCCTCCTCAGTGCGTCACATCTGGGGTACAAAGCGTGGGTGTGTCTATTACTGCTGAGGTTGACCTCGAACACGCAGGGTCTGCCAGTTTCCTTCGCTGTGACTATTTTCTTTTTATAATTAACAAACATTTACATTTAGGAAGACATTTTGAGACTATTAAAATATCCTGTTTCTCCTTAATTTTCACCAATTTTAGCATCCACTAATAGATCTTACCTACAGCAATTCTTATGATATTCTGGTGGTGATTTTCTACTTTCGTCAATTCTTCTACTTGTATTAACTGGACTTCTCCCGTAAGGAAGTTTGCCCTTCTCCTCCACCATAATGTTTTTAATTCTTGTGAATGGCCCAAGCTGTCCGTGACCCAAGAATCAAACAGTCCATTAAGAATTAATCTAGAGAATGTTCCTGCTGCAGTTAATAATGCAAAACGTGCACACTTTCTAAACTAAACGACAAAATACAGTTTGCAAGTAGAGACTTTTAGGAATGAGTGTTCCACATAAGATATAATGGGTTAACAGTCTGCCCATCAGCAGCTTAACGTCCTCCTGTGTGTGTTGGCCACGACTAAGAGGCAAGGCTGTTTAATAATCTATAGGCAGGGTAACCACAAATGGTATGGTGAGGACTCGTCTGCAGGAAAGGGCAGGTCCCTAGAGGGCAATTAAGTGTTTTTCAGTAACCGCAGGGGGACCCCATGAAGCTTCCCCTTCCGCGGGAGGAGAGGCGAGCCCCCCCCCCCCCCCCTGCTCACTGCCGAGAGGCACAGTCTCATCTGGATCAGGAAGGCGGCCCGGTTACACCCACAGTGAACGAAAACACTGTGATTATTTCACGAAACAAAGGTAAAGCGGAAAACAGGCAGAACGTAGCTCCCCACGGACAACCCTGTTTGGGGGTTCAGGTGCGGGCCTGCAGCTCCGCCGCGCTCTCGGTAAGACGTTCTCGCAGAGCTGCGCTCAGTGCACACAGAGCCGGACGTAAAAACCACTCTCGGTAAAGCGATTTTAAGCTAATTTCCACTGTTTAAAAAAAGTAATCCATAGTCACAGCACAGAATTTACAAAACCTCGACAAACTTTTTAAAAGCAAAAGAAGGAAGAAAGAGAGGAGAAAGAAAAAGATAAAAAGGGGGCCGAGGAGTGAAGGAAGAAGAGACCGAAGAGCGGCCAGGAGTCCTGGACCTCGTGCTGCGCGCTCCGTCCTGCCGGCTCATGGCTCACGCGCTCTTTCCATTTCTCCTAGAACGCGTCACTGAACCTACGGTGACAGCGCAGAAGACACTATTTTATGTGCCAGCGAAAAAGGAAAAGAAAACACACACTGTGACTGTAAGACCCGATCAGCTGTAAGTCACGTCCCAGTTCTGAAGATGAGGAAATGGGAGGGGTGAGCTTCAAACTGACGGATGATGGTTCTTGAAGACCCATGGCACGAAACATGCTTTCCCAGCATCCCTTTCAATATAAGTGCATTTTCATACACACTGCCACAGTGCCCCAGTCCGTTCACTTACTTAAGCGGTACTGGCCGAGGCCCTGCGTGGCGGGGAGTGCTGAAGTTCCTAGAGCGATCGGTGCACCGGGCCGAGCCCCGGCCCTCAGGCACGTGTGGGGAGGGACGTCAGTAAACGAACACACAAATATACCACGAGAAACGATGGCGAGGGTGTGACGGAAAGACCTCCAAGGCACAGACAGGCAGGCCCACTGCCCTGTTGACACACAGCCACCCTTCCTGGACAGCTGCCCGGCATTCCCATGGATCGGCTGGGCAGTGGTTCTCCGAGCAGCGCCGAACAGCCCTCTCCACCAAAGGAGGTCAAAACCTTGAACGGGCTGCACTGGTACAGCTCCCACCCGGTGTTCGTACCCTCCGGCAGCCTAGGTACAAATCAGAAAAGTCAATTAATATATGCAAGTGACCTGAGGGGCAACGCCTCAGGCTGCAGGTGCTCTGTGACACGGGGTAAAACAGTAATCGCATCACCCTAAACCAATCCACTGCTATGATGAGAGAAAATTACATTTTCCTATAAGCTAGATTATGTGAATGTCTCTAATAATCAATGAAACTGGAGAAGCTCTGGGAAGCACCCAACTTACCCAGCAGCAACACACAATGACGCGCATTCGCAGCAGCGGGGAGAGGAGTCCCAGGCCCTCCTCTCTCAAGGGTACCCCTCAGGTCACCGGGGACACTCTGCAAGCCATCAGAAGAAAAGCTCGAGCCCACACCACATGCCTGTTCATTATTCTGTTCTGCAGCATGTCAAGCCGTGTTAAATTCACGGGGACATACGAAAGGGCAGAGGCCAACAGTCGTGGACTTAAACTGCCATTAGTAAACAGTCACTGTGTTTTATTGCTGAATCAGTGTCTGCTCTCCACAGGTCGTGGGCTCAAATCCCCTCCACTCGCCACACCGCCCGATCCTAAAGCCCTGACAGCCGTACTTCAACTCGGGGACAGGAGGCCCCTGGAGGACGTGCGCTCCGTCCTGGAAGAACATGAGGCCCCTGGGCCTTCTCCCTACCCCCTTCCCCCAAACCTCTCAGCTGGTGCACCAGGGGCCACTGAGCTGAAGTCCCACGGTCAGGTGATAGCAAGACACAGCCAGCCAAGTCGGCCCCGGCCAGCACCGTGTGGCTGGGGGTGCTCTGGGGAAGGTCCCAGGGGCCTGCCCAGCCTGCTCCAGCCTCCCTGCTCAGAGGCAGACAGAACAATCAAACATTTGAGAATTCTGCAGCAGGCAGGCTCAGAATAGCAGGGAAGCATCTTCCCCAGCAAGCAAAGTCATCACACGCTCCATGGCACCAACGGGCCCAGACGACAGGTGTCTTCCTTGATGTGCCATCTTCCATGGCTCTGCAGGGTGCCAGACACTCCATCTCCTCTGGACAGAGAAAATGCCCAGGGTAGCATCAGCACTCACATCCCTTCCCAATACACACGGGTCCCCAGCTTCTCTGTTTACAGGTCACTGTCCTTTCCAGGAAGCCAAGTGACTTGCAAAAACCAGCCCTTGGCACCTCAGCATCACTTTCCCAACTGAGATGCAGGGCTGTTGCCGGCTAGAAGGTGTCAGGGTCACTTGGGGTTGGAAATTTGCCAGGTGTCACCAGCCAAGAGGCCTGGTGAGTCAGAGTCCAGGAATGAAATGTGCTAAAAACCAGAGGAGATTTTCTCAGCCATAAAGAAAAGTGAAATCGGTGTTTCAAAAGTCGCGCAGTAAGAATCACCACAACACCTTTACTGACGGAGGAAGTGTCTCCCACGATGAGTCGACCACCCACGCCAGCAGCAGAGAGTGAGACGCCGGCAGGAGCGGGTCCGGGAGGCCCTGGCGCTCACTCACACGCCCCGAGTCCACACGGGCAGGGCACGGCGCGTGCAGGGACCCGTCCACGGAGAAAAGTTCTGAATGGTGAAAACACTCGTACATGCACACGTCTAAACTCTCTTGTTCAAAATGACATTCACGCCCACGGCACTGACATGTGAGATAGAGAAGACTGCGGCTGAGAGCAAACACCGCAACAGCACCGCATTTAAAGACGTGGCAACGAGCTTCCAGTTTGCGTCCTCCATTCTGAATAGGGCGTTTTAAGAAGATCACACACAGCAGGTTAAGGGCATGTGCATGGCATCAGGTAACCTGGGTACAAATTCCCACTCTGCCACCGACAAGCTAGGTTGCATTGTCTCTTTAAGCCTTAGTTTTTCTGTGTAAAATGGGTTCAACATCTACTTCTTAGAGTTGTTGTGAGGATTAAATAAGATGCTATATATGAAGAGCTTAGTACAGTGCCTGACCCACAGTACACAGATAATTAAATAGTAGCTAATAATATTGTATTTGTTCCTTGTTATTACCACCTGTTCATTAAAAAAACAATGTGAAGCCTTGGTCAGGCCGCCATGACCCTTCCCAGGAGCATCAGGGACACACAGGGTCCCCGGGGCCACTCGGGCACACTGATGTCTGCATCATTATCTTTTCATGGGGTTTCGCTCACACTGCACTTTTCCTTCATTACTTACACAACCTACATAGATTTGCGATTTTAGATTTTCGCATGTATTTCTAAAACATCACAGACAAGTGGATATTATAGGTCCTAAATTTGTATATTACTTTTTAAGCATCTTAACATACACTTAAAATAACAACAAAAGCATACTTGTTTGGGGGGAAATCTTGCTTAGCAGCAGTTCACATGAAGATGAGGCGTTTCTCCTTTCTGTAAATTGCGTGTGGACCTAAGCTCCACGTAGGTGGGCCGTGTCCGCCCGCTCAGGCTGGGTGGAGCACAGCGCTGGCCCGGAAGCAGAGCTCGGAGAGTGGGCTGTGTCAACGTGGGAAGGTTTCCAAAGACGCCTGTGATCTCAGGCTGTGTGTAAAAGCACCGAGCCAGGCTGAGGTCACACGATCACTGCACTCCACCCTGTGAGACGTCTGGACGCCCTCTTAGGGGTGGTAGAGACAACGTGAACACAGCGCAATGGGACAGCGAAGCTCCCAGAGCAAACAGTGGCCTGTGACAGGCACGCACCCCTGACCGGAGCAGTCAAGTTCGGGGTGCGGCACACCACCTCAAAGATGCTCCAGAAAGGGTTCCGGTCTCCAGGGCACCTCTCAACGCTATAGCACACGAGCCTAGAAACAGCAGAATTAGAAATTATCAGCCTCTTATGAAAATATACTTGGAAGGAGAAGTAAAAGTCATTTCCCAGGCCACACTAGCCATGGGGGGGTGTCGGGAATCAGAGGTGGACAGCTCTGCCCCCCTCAGCTCCAGGGTCGGCTGGTTTCCATGCAGACGTGCCCTCCCTGCCCGCGTCCTCTGTGCTTCCCGGGGCAGGGCGCGTCTGTCTGCACGGTGTCCTACTCCTGCACCCAAACATCCTCCTGCCAGTCCCTGCCAAGCTCCGGTCACCCTGGGCTTCGCGGACAACAGTAAAGAACTGCTCAAGGTCACAGACTCCCCATGCCCCACCCTTTTTCAGAGGTGAGATATATCAGGATCAATTTGAATTCTGTTTGTTTATGCCCTGGGTCCTAGAAAGGCGCAGGTCCTGTGGGGTTTCTCCGAAGCGGAACAGACATCCCCTGTGGAAAGACAACTAAATCGGGTCACGACACAGGGCCACAGAATCATCAAATCATACATTCGCCATCAGGTGGGGGTCTCAGAGACCACTTCAATTCCTGCTTTCACAGAGAAACTGAGTCCCAGAGAGGTGAAGGAGCTCACCCGAGGTCACACAGCCCCCCAGTGGAACAAGTGCCAGCACCACGCGCTGTCGCTTACTCCAGAATTGAACGGACGGAGTTTGAGTGTCGCTCTCAGAGTACTCCTGTAATAACAGAACACGATAAAGGACGATCTTAGTCCCAGCATATAAACTGTCCTGGACACGTGTAACCAACTTTTTTCACCACAAAAGAACAGTTATTACTAGCCCATTATTTTTATAAAATGCTTTCATTTTTACTTTAAAAAAGAAAATTTGGAAGATACAGATAAGCAAGTACAAGAAAGTAAAAATCACCTCTAATGCCCGTGGGGTAGCTACTATTAACATTTTGGTGCATATCCATCTAGTAAGTCTCCGTTCTCTGAGTATTGAAAAAAAAGATCATCCCCTTCATGTTGTTTTATAACCTACTTTTCTTCATTTAAAAATATAAAGATTTCTCCAGGACAGGAAATACCCTTCCTATATAACATCTAAACATCATATACATACTCTTCATATAAAACATCATTTTATTAGCTAAGTGGTATTTTGTCATAAGGATGTGCTATGATCACCTAACCATGTGATTTGGGGACTGGTTCGCCGTATTTTAATACTGCTGTCTTTCTAAGTTTTTGGCTGTGTCGGCCAATGAGTGAGTGACCCCTTCCAATCTCCTGTCACCTGCAAATCTGATAAGTATGCTTTTCATCACCTTCACCCAAGTTCTCAATAAAAGCCTTGAGACACAACTATTAGAGATTTCCTTCCTGGTTAACATTTATTTATTTATCCATTCATCAACATCCTTTGAGTTTGCCAATTCGGAATTCACATGACAGAAGAGTCCCCGAATCATCACCAATACTGAGTGCTTCAATCATTCAATATATGTTTAGTAACTGCTGTCTACACAAACAGCACTGACCTGGGAGCTATAAAAATGTCTGCAAAGTGTTAGAAATACGTCTATAAATGATAACATTTATGACTCACATAAATATACCCAGATTTGGCATCCCAAAAGTTGCGATGTTCTTCACTTAAAAATCTAAGAGATTTTTAAAATTTTTCATAAATCTCTTTTTAATTGGAAAAAAAATTCCTGTAGTGCCGAAAACATGTTTTGGTACATATCTGGACTATAAGAATTGTTTGAGTTATTGGAGGAAAAAATTCTATAATTCAAGATTTGGCTATCGGGCAACTATTAACGCTAAGGAATAAGTTTCTGAACATGGAACGTTTACAATAAAAGCGTGAATTCAGGTCACAGTAGCAGGGTCCCAGAACCACAGCAGCAGCTTTGGTTTCGAAGAAATGGTAACAGGCTGTACCTGACGTCTGCACAGGAACAGGGAAGCTCATGAGGGTTCGAGCAAAAAGGAACCACGGGCTGAAATCCTCAAGAGAAGGTCTCTCTCTCTAGAGAGAGAGAAAAGAAGGGAAAGCATGCTTTTGGTTCCTATCTTTTTAAAAAGCGGTATTTAATGCTGAAAATATCACGAAAAGTGCATCAGATGTTCTCATTTGAAGTGAGAAGAGGCAAAGTATGGCAGGATTAAAAACCGATTTGGCCAAGTGCCGCTGCTGACTCCCATGGCTGTGTCGTTCTGCGGTTGTCCCGGGTAGGGAGGACCACCTTGGAAACCGCACTTGCGCGGTAGGTGCGCAACCCTAAGGGAAGTGTGAGGATATCTCCGGGGGGCCCTGGTGGTGTCGTATGTGCCAGCGGCGGCACTGTGAAGCGGTGCACACTGAGAAGGAGCCCGGCGTTGCTGAGGCTGGTCCAGCTTAGAGGGAGAGAGCCAGGGCGAAAGCAGAGCCCGCTCTCCACACGTCGGCCCCAAACGCCGGCAGCCCGCGTCTGGGGGCCAAAGACGGGGCAAAACGTCATCATTTCTTCCCCGTCCCTGGAATCGGAGCAAAACATCATCATTTCTTCCCCGTCCCTGGAACCTGCTGCCGAGCGGCGCAGCTGTCCCGGCCAAGGAGCGCGTGGCGTGGCTCGTCCTCTGCGCCGGCCAGGCCGCCGCCCTTCCTGGGCCTCTGCCACTAACGGCGGGCTCTGCCAGCCCCTCGGCTGTTTCTCTCACACCCGCGCCAACCAGTGGGAGCCGCGGGCTCACAGAGTGGCAGGAAATACAGAAATTGAAGTGACGCCGGATATATGAGCCCTTCTAGCAGGCTCAGTGTTGGGGACATGGGCAATTTTTTAAAAAGTGGTGACTTTTTTTTTTTTTTTTTTTGAGACAGAGTCTCACTGTATTGCCTGGGCTAGAGTGCCGTGGCATCAGCCTAGCTCACAGCAACCTCCAACTCCTGGGCTCAAGCAATCCTCCTGCCTCAGCCTCCTGAGTAGCTGGGACTACAGGCATGCGCCACCATGCCCGGCTAATTTTTTCTATGTATTTTTAGTTGTCCAATTAATTTCTTTCTATTTTTAGTAGAGACGGGGTCTCGCTCTTGCTCAGGCTGGTCTCGAACTCCTGAGCTCAAACAATCCGCCCGCCTCGGCCTCCCAGAGTGTTAGGATTACAGGCGTGAGCCACCGCGCCGGGCCAAAAGTAATGACTTTTTAAAAGACAATTCAAATATGGTAAATATATAGCAAACAGCGATAGCTAAATTTACAAAGACTTACCCAGATTCTCCCTCCCTTTGGAGAGAACGAAATCTCAGTGACTGCCCACCCATTCCCGGGCACGTGACTGCTGGGAGGCCGTCGTGCTGCTCCTCAGACACCAGCCCTGCCTGAGCGGGGCCTCGGCTGGCCGCCCTCTCCCTCCCTGGTCCTTCCCCAGGCCACGCCTGAGGGTCTTATCAGTGACAGCCACTCCCGCTGCTCTCTCGCTCCTTCCCAGCTCGGTTTTCTGTAAGACTCGACTGCCGTCTCCGCGACCCCATCACCGCCCACGGACTCTGGGTCTGTGTCTCTCTTGCTCACCCCTGCCTCCCAGTGCCTCCTACGATGCCTGGTATATAGTAAGTGCCCAATAAAAATGTGCCTGTCCACTCTGCATCATCCCCACGCCGAGAACAAGGCTTCCTTCGGGTCGGAGTATTTCCCGGGAACGTGTAAGAGAAGGAAGCTCCGCCCCGCACACGGGCTCTCACGCCCGACCGGCCTCGCGCATGCGTGTGGACACGGCGGGGCCTGTTACCACCCTGGTTCCTTCCGACCTTCAGCTTCGATCACAAATGCTCTTGTCACCACCTCACAGCGTCTCTTCCCATGACCACACTTCCCAGAGCTGCCTGCTCGCTGAGGACGGGCCACACAAACGGAGTCCGCCGGTGCCAGCACCCGGCCCAGCTGCACGGGCGGGGGCCTGCCCTCACCCCCGGACTCCGACCCAAGCCCAGCTTCCTGCCAGAAACAGCAACCCCTTCAGGCCTCGGGGATCTTAAAGGGACTCAGGGAGGCGCACACAACGCCCACGGCAGTTTCGCACATGCAGAAATAAAATCGCCGCCTCTTGCTTGTTTCTCTCTCTCCCTTTTCTTCCCACACTAAAGGGTAACTTAATCGTACGAACACACATGACGTGAACACGCTGCCCAAGTCAACTAGGTAGCATCTTATTAAATGAAATGCTTTCCTGTTTTGTAAGTGACTTCCCAGCACCCAGTCCAGGGCCTGGTGTAAAATTCAGTCTAAGTCAGTGAGAGAACCAAACCCATGGGCTCTCCACGCCCAGGAATGTTCTTCTTTGCATAAAGCAAGACAACAGGGGAAGAATAACAGACAAGATACAGAATCTGAGCTGCTTAGCAACTGTATGTTTAAATTCTATCTCTACCCTGTTATAAAATATAGCAAAAATGTTATCTAAATGACAGATACGTAATAAAGAGTCTCACTGTGGGGGACAATCACTCTTCACTGAATGCATTCAGGACAGTTCACCGTGTGGGGACATCGAGTTCAACTTGCGAGGAGCATAATAAGAATCGGAGGCTTGTTTTGTTGTCTAACACGCAAACTAGAAAATCAAGTGTTCACATGAGTTCACACCATGAATCCCAACAGCACTGTCATCGACCCTCAGGAGCAATTCTCCTGAAACGCCCTTGGATCCCATCGGCAAACGTGACACCATGTGTGGATCTGTGGACAGCAGGCCGAGGTTTTCGGGGGCAGCAAATACTCATCCGGGGGCCACGTCTTGTCAATAGGTGAGTCAATGGCAAACTGCCTGTTGCCATAAAGCCGTGTTTTGGGTAGCAGAGGCGCTCCTGAAATAACAACTACCTACTGCGTGTTCACCGCGTGTCTAAGTGCTTTATCTGCATGAGCCTGTTCACTTCCCCAGCGTCCTTGTAAGTGCATCCTGTCTCCACCACCCCTGTGTTGCAGAGGAGAGTGAGGCACAGAGCAGGTGAGCTGCTCACCCCGTGGCACACAGCCAGGAGCTGAGCCCAGGCATGTCTCTGTGCTTTCTCTCCACACACAGCTTCTTAAGAGATGGTCCCTTCTTAGAACACCACTGACCTGGACATCGAAGTTTTAGACGGCTCTTGGAAAAGGGTCAGAGTGGGACGTGCATGACGGCTGCAGGTGGTGAAAAAGTTCTTCATTCCACAGGGGAAGCGAAGTTGCTGGTAAGAGGAAGACCCCTTAGAAAAATCCATCCCCCGGCCCATCCGTAGGCACAAGCGCACAGTGACATCACCGATGGCCTGACCTCACCATCTTGTGAGGATGGAAGGACCAGTCTTGCAGGCAGACAAGGAGCACAAAGCAAGCACAAAGCTCCGCCCCTCCAGATGGCCCCATGTGGATTTGGAACTGCCCAGGCCCTGAGAATGGGCAGATCTATCGCCCCAGCACACCAGGCCACGGCCGACACACCAGGCTCTCCTTAGCTGTTCCAAAGTAGGAATGGAGATTAGGAGTCCCCACAGCATAAGACTAGGTGAAGTCAGACTTTCGCTAAGAGAACTTTAATCACCCCCCAAAGAGGTAGCGGGTAGTGGAAAGGGACCCAGGAACCAAGGTGTGCATATGAACTTGTATGCAGAGGTGTTCTCTGCTGCTAGCTTCAGAGTCTGACCGAAGATGGCCCGGCTGGCAGAGCATGCGGGGCACCCACGCTAAGTTCCCTTCCCGGTCCCAGCCCTGACCGCCTCTCTGCTAAGAGACCCCAGACCCAGTCCCCAGTGGTGTACTTCCAGAGTCTCCGCATACTCCTGAATCTGCTTCTCCATCCACACCCCCTGCTCTCCTCCCTGGGACCCGGGCATGGCTTCATTTCATTTCAGGCCCCCTCCTGTTCCAGGAGGAAGGGAGCAGGACCCTACCTGGCCCCAGCGTCCTTGCCTGGGCATCAGAACCCCTGAAGACCCCTGCACTGGCCTCACGTCAGCCCCATCCTCCATGCAGAGGGCAGTAGCTTGCCTTGGCATCACACCCTGGCGACCGTTTCCCCACTGATCTATCTGAATCTGACACATCTTCCCTGGCAGCCGCTCCCTGCGCCCTCCTCACCCAAGCCTCGCTGCAGCCTTTTCTCCCCACTGCAAAGCTCTTTATCAAAAGCTGTCTACACTGCCCACGTCTGCTTCCCTGCCACCCATTCCCACGCACCCCCTCCTGAAGGGCCCCTCTCCTCCAGGGGCTGTGCCCTCCACCTCCACGTCGTCCCTCCCTGAGCCTCCTCCCTCTCGGCCATGTGCGTTGTTGGAGAGAACTCCCTGGCTTCAATTATTGGCCAGTGAAAACCATCCTGGCTGCTGCCACACAAAACAACTAGAAATCGCACAAAGCTGTGTCGTGGTCGAAGATAAAGGAACAAACTTAATTCTTGAGCTCCTGCACACCTCTGCACAGAGTCGACGGCCCCATTTCAGAAAGGCACAGTGATGGCCTCCACCCTTTTGTGCCAGCGAGCTCTGGGCGTGGTCAGCCAAGTCACAACACAGCCCACAGTGACAAAAGGAAGCCCCAAGAAACTGTGAGGTCCAGCCCCACTCCCTGCACCTCCCAGGGAAAGCAGCCTTCCAGGGTTTCCTGGCCTCGATTTCACTGCCACCCCTGCCTGCGGGGACCAGACTGTGGGGCACGCGGGGGAGGAAGCCAGCCGGGACGCCAGCTATACCGAGCACCAACGCAGGGCTGCGCCCCAGACATCTTCACAAAGGTCGAGAGCTGGGGAGACACGCTCGCCACACCTGTCTGAGTGAGCACCCGCGGGAGGGCGGGAGCAGCACTGTGGCCACGCTCTGCAGGGGCAGGAGTCCCAGGCAGCAGCAGATGACTTCAAACTGCCCTCTGGGGGGGTGCGCTGGGCACTGGCAGGGCCTGGGCTCGCTGAGTGGGACCCACGTGTCCAGGCCAGCAGCCCCTCAGCAGCCCCCAGGAGCCCCCAACAGCCCCCAATATGTCCCCCAGCAGCCCCCCAATATGTCCCCCAGCACCCCCCAGCAAGCTGCCTGTCCTCCCAGTGAGCACCAACCCAGCATCGAAGGAGCACCAGCTCTCCAGCTCATCAAGTTGTAGCGGGGAGAGGGGGCACCCATCTCCTTCTAAACCCACCCTCAGGCCAAAACGAGACCCTCACCGCTCGCGCCATCACCCCACCTTCCTACCCCTCTTTCTGCGCCATCTTCTTCCCATGAAGACCCACCCTCAAACCTGAGCTCTTCTGATATGCTCAACAGTACTGGTTTGTTTTTCTTCTTTCAAAACCTGCTTGTTTTTATGCACCGTGTTAACCATGTTCAGGTGCGCGGTTCCGCGGCATCAGGCACACACCCCGCTGTGCTGCCCTCACCGCCGCAGTGCACTTTTGCTTTTACTCCCAAGCACTCTAAAAGCAGAATGACATAAAAATTGGCAAGGTCATGCCAAGAGGCATGCCTAATCTGTATTAGGTTGGTGCAAAAGTAACTGTGGTTTTAGCATTGTTGAAATTTGCCATTTGATACTGGAATACATTCTTAAATACATGTGGTTATGTTATACATCATTTTAATGCACATTTTTTGCTTCATGTTTTTTTGCTAATGACTTATTACTTGCTATTTATTTTATACTTACTTTAGACTATGGAAATGATGGTAGACAAAAAGCAAATTGGAGCCATTTTCTTATTCAAGTTCAAAATGGTTCGTAAAGCAGCAGAGACAACTCACAACATCAACAACGCACTTGGCCCAGGAACTGCTAACAAAGGTACAGTGCAAGGTGGTACAGGTGGTTCAGGAAGTTTTGCAAAGGAGACGAGAGCCTTGAAGATGAAGAGCACAGTGGCCGGCCATCGGAAGTTGACAAGGACCAACTAAGAGCAATCATCGAAGCTGATCCTCTTACAGCTACATGAGAAGTTGCCGAAGATCTCAAGGTGGACCATTCTACAGTCCTTTGGCATTTGAAGCAAATTGGAAAGGTGAAAAAGCTCGATAAGTGAGTGCCTTGTGAGCTGACCGAAAACCAAAAAAATTGTCATTTTGAAGTGTCATCTTCTCTTATTGTACACAACAACGAACTATTTCTTGATCAGATTGTGACGTGCAATGAAAAGTAGATTTTATATGACAACCGGCAACGACCAGCTCAGTGGTTGGACTGAGAAGAAGCTCCAAAGCACTTCCCAAAGCCAAACTTGCACCAACAAAGGTCATGGTCACTGTTTGGTGGTCTGCTGCTGGTCTGATCCACTACGGCTTTCTGAATCCTGATGAAACCATTACATCTAAGAAGTATGCTTGGCAAATTGATGCGATGCACCGAGAACTGCAATGCCTGCAGCCGACATCGGTCAACAGAAAGGGCCCAATTGTTATCCACGACAACGCCCAACCACACTTCGCACAACCAAGGCTTCAAAAGTTGAGGGAACTGGGCTACGAAGTTTTGCCTCATCCACCATATTCACCTGACCTCTCGCCAACCGACTGCCACTTCTTCAAGCATCTTGACAACTTTTTGCATGGAAAACGCTTCCACAACCAGCATTTCCAAGAGTTCGTGGAATCCCGAAGCTACAGGAATAAACAAACTTATTTCTCGTTGGCAACAATGTGTTGATTGTAATGGTTCCTATTTTGTTTAATAAAGATGTGTTTGAGCCTGGTTATGATGATTTAAAATTCACTGTCAAAAACCACAATTACTTTTGCACAAACCTAAATATTTTCCAACTTAGAGCACAGACAATACCATTAGACAAAGGCTTGATATTCCCATTCAGTTTTGGAGCTTCGGCCTCCTGTCTCTCTCTCCATGAGTCCCCATGGCCCGTTTCTCTCTGTTCTCCCTGACACGCAGCACAGGGCATTAGTGCTTGACCCGCTCTGGCGCCTCGACCCCAGCTGGTCCCCGGCCCATGCTCACGCCTCCCAAGGCCAGCCTGGGGATCTCACGAGAGCACGTGTGAAAGCACCTGCCGCGGCAGACAATCCGTCTTCACTCCTGATGTCGGCTCTGTGAAATAGCGCATGCTGAAATCAATGCTCACATAATCCCAAAAGGGCAAAGAAGACACCTGGAATTTTCTGACAAAGGAAAAAATAAGTATAGATGATAGACCAGCCTGGTTTCCCATCCCATTCCTGCTGGGAAGGAGCTCTGAGCCCTGGCAGGGCCACGGGCTTCACGCTGCTTCAGGCCTGCTGGGTCCTGCAGCTTTCCCATGGGTCCCAGTGCATGGGTCAGTCCTGCCGCCCAGGGCCACACCGAAAAGGTGACGAGAAACAGTGGGATTCTGAAGCACTGATCTCGGTGGATCTTCTTAAGAGGTCAGACCCAACTCAAGCCTGAGGGGACAGCGCTGCCCACATGAAGGTGAACACACCCCATCTCCTTGGCGACTGGAATACGGCCTATTCGAAGGCATTCTCTGAGATACAGCACAGCGCCCCAAACCCTCACGAATGTATTTTCTCTGGACGGTCCACACTGCTGTCCGGTCCGCCCTCCATAGCCGCGGGTTCAGCACGGGCAGATTTGGCCAATCTCAGATCAAAAATATTTTTTTAAAAAACCAACAAAAATAACAATACAGCAATTAAAAATAATACAAATTAGAAACACTACAGTATAACAACTATTTACATTGCATTGGGTATTTTAAGTAGTCTAGAGATGGTTTAACGCATACAGGAGGATGTGCACAGGTTCTAAGCAAATACCACACCCTTTTACATAAGGGACTTGCATAACTGGATTTTGGTGCCCAGGGGGGTCCTGGAACCAATCCTCACGGACGCCAAGGGCCCGCTATGCTGCCTAACAGAGCGCAGAGCTGAATGTCCGGCTTTGGTGCTAGGGTGTCCTTATTATTGTTATTATTCTGCTCTTATATTATTGTTATTATTATCTCTGACAAATGTTGGACCAAGTAACGTCTTCCTTACACCACCTCTAAGTATCTACAAATACCAAAGTTAAATGAGGAAAAAATGTCCACGTTGCCACATTCACTGCCGTTGGTGAAAATTTTTAGATGGAGCCATAAACCACCACCCAGATGTTAAACTTGTTTATTTTTGCACCTCATTTCTGGGTTTTCCCCTTTAAACACAGTGTCTTGAAATAAGCAAACAGAAATCCATGACTCAACACTGAGCCAAGTCTGACGACCCTTCACCTGTGATGCCGGCACAGGGCGCTGCAGAGAGACCATCACCTGAGCACCAGCAGGTGGGGGTGCGGGTAAGACGGAAACCCTACCTGGTGGGAGGTAATGACCGAGAGCGGAAGCCCGTGCCGGACAGTCCCACGAGCAGAGGGCCAAGGTCGAGCGGAAAGTCTTCGACCTCTGCAGCCGAGTCAGCTCCCGATGCCGCCTGAGCCGCAGCCACTAACGGTGCAGATCATGACGACACGCAGACGCTGAGCGCCTGGGACACGGGTGCGGCATGAGCTCCTATTATATAACGGCCAAATAAACCCCTGGTTTCTCTGAGGCCTTTATGGACAGCGTTGGGGCTCAGAAAACAGTACCCCAAAAAGAAAGCCTCAGAAGCAAACCTTCTTCTCTGAACTTCTCCTGCCCTCCGACCTCTCAGGCCCACTCTCCTCTGAGGCGGAGAAACTAGAATCCCTCTTCCACAAGGCAGGTCATGAAAGGCAGAACCCCTGTTCCCCAAAGCCAGCCATGAAACCTAGAATTATTCTGTGTACAAACTGGCCACAAGGAAATTATCTGACCTGTCTTGTCTGATTTAGGGCATGAGACCCCCATGCCAGAGAGGGTCCTGCCCACACCCAGAAGAAGGGCGCTGCTCAGAGAGGCCCAGAGGAATGAGACAGGCCGGCTGGGCCCCCCACCCCGTCTGTTAGATCACACCCTTTCTGCCCAGTCGGGTTGCTACACGGCTGCCCACACTTTGGTGAACCCAAGCACAACGATGGACAATTTCCCCTGTATCTTTGGGTCTTTATTCTGAAGGCTCCCGTGTACATATGTTAAATAAATTCCTATGTCTTTTTCCCTATTAATCAATCCACTTCATGTCAGTGATTTTTTGGTGAACCTTTTGGGGGCTGGAGCCTTGGTCCCTGCGGTAGTCAACTCTGTGAAGGCGGAGAAGGAGAAGGAAGAAGTGGGAGAACAAGGGTGGAGCGCCAGGCTCCGGTGTTATTTCACTTAGTCCCCACACCAGCCCTAGCAAGTGGTCACCGCCTCCGTCTCGGTGCGGTGGCGAGTGTGCCTCAGAGAGGCCCGCGGACTCGTCAGGGTCCCGGAGCAGGAACGAGGGGACAGCCAGGCCCTCCCTAGCCTGGGCTCACCCTGCGACAGGGGGCACAAGACAATCCATCGTGAAGGATTCCAGAAACATCCGCACACTCACGCAGCGAGAGTCCAGGACCCAAGAGAGAAAGTACAAAGGCCACGGCTGCCTGCTTTCTGCACAAGTCTGATTTCTCCAGAGCTAACTGGCCCGGTTCGGGGGTAACCGTAACAGCGCAGTTTCAGGAGTAGAGTGGACAGAAGCAACATTTTCAAAGAGCCTGATGAGATGCGCAGCTCGTGTCGATCCTGGATATTCAGTATCGTCTTAGACCCACGCTGACGCTTAGCTGATGGGGAAGCCCTCGTTCAACCCGGTCTGCGCTGCCGCGTACCCTGACCCCTGGCAGCAGACAACCGTCACCACATCACCTCTCCCTCTCACAGAAAAAGAGCTGGGAAACGGGCGGTTTCAGCAAAACAAACGTATCTGTCAGATTAAATATTAATTGGAATGTTTCTGACTTTATAATCTTATATTCAATTTCTTTTAAAGTTTTAGCTAATTAAGAGCTATAAAATGAAGATGTTTGTAAGTATCTTTATGTTGTACATACACAAGTAACCTTAAAATAAATATAATTTCAGGCAACAACAAAATTATTTCTCATCCGCATTTAAAATGGTATGTGCACTCCTCAGACACGAGGCTACTGCAATGCCTCAAAAAAGAAGGTAATCACGTGGCACATGTGGCATGTTTCCTAGGAAAAACCTGGAAACGACATGGAATGGCTCACAGGGAAGAAAACGGATCTGAGTTTGGGGCTTATCGGAATAGCAACATAAACTACATATTAACACACACAGAAACATTATTAATTAAGATTAGGTTTATAACCGAAGACCAGATGCTACGTTAAACAGCACAATGTAAAACCAAACACACACACCACCGTAAACTGTATGTTCTGATCACTCTCTTAGTAAATCTAACATCCCTCAAGCGAGCACATTCAAGATTTTACAAAAAGCCACTATTAATCATTTCTACATCTACTAAATTGCTGGCAGGAAGACTGTCCAGGCTTCTCCCATGCTCAGCGCAAAAGAGTTCATGGACCTGAGATAGATCCTGAAGACAGAGAAGAGGATGGTAGAAGCAGAGACTCTATGAGAGATGAAAAACCGTTAGCAACAGCCTTGAGATGAAAACGTGCAGAACTATCTGGGGATGGGCAACTGGTCACTTTGTCTGGAACTCTGGTGACAAGAGAATGAAAGAAGACAACCTTGGGGGCCTTGAACTTCAGGCTGCAAAGTCATGGAAGGTTCTGGGGCAAGGGAAACTTACAATTAAAGCTGTACTTTAAAAAAATATTGGGCCTGGCGCCGTGGCTCACGCCTGTAATCCTAGCACTCTGGGAGGCCAAGGCAGGAGGATTGCTTGAGCTCAGGAGTTCAAGACCAGCCTGAGCAAGAGCAAGACCCAGTCTCTACTAAAAAAATAGAAAGAAATTATCTGGACAACTAAAAATACATAGAAAAATTAGCAGGGCATGGTGGCGCATGCCTATAGTCCCAGCTACTTGGGAGGCTGAGACAGTAGGATCGCTTGAGCCCAGGAGTTGGAGGTTGCTGTGAGCTGATGCCACAGCACTCTAGCCTGGGCAACAGAGTGAGACTCTGTCTCAAAAAAAAAAAAAATTAAAAAATATATATATATTGGCAGTGGTGGCTTACACTTGTAATCCCAGCACTTTGGGAAGCCAAGGTGGGAGGATCCCTTGAGGCCAGGAGTTCAAGGCCAGCCTGCTGGGCAACATAGTGAGACCTTGTCTCTACAAAAAAATACACGTAGCTGGGCACATTGGCACATGCCCGTAATCCCATTTACTTGGGAGGCTGAGGCAGGAGGATGGCTTGAGCCCAGGAGCTTGAGGTTGTTGTGAGCTAGGATGAGACCACTGCACTCTAGCCTGAGTGACAGAGCAAGACCCTGTCTCAAAAACGTATATATACACAAAATACATATATGTTCCATACATATATATCCCAGAGGGGACAGAAGGGGGGCAGAAAAACAGTCTCATGACATTCTTTTCATCTACCGCACTTTACATACACCTGGCCAGAGCTCCATAAATATTAATTACAAAAGCAGCCCCACTGGGGACGGCTGCACTGGCGCAGGCAATTCGGGCACAGGGAAGCTGCAGAAGGGAGGAAGCAGCACCCCAGACGCACCTTCTCCGGCGCACCTGCTGTGGGGAGCTGCCCCTGTGTGCTGTTCTTTCGAAGAGTCTTCAAGGTCTCGTCGTTGGGAAAACACTGCCCACCGCCTGCGCACTTGGGGCCTTCCTACGGCACAGTCCCATATTGAAGACTGAGACGTTCCATAGTCAGGAAACCAGCGTAAGTCTCTTCTTCCAGGATTTGGCCATGACTCCCCCTACTCCTTTCAATGAGAAACAGCTCTCAACATCTCCTACAACAAGCGCTTTCTAGGCAGCTCTGGAAAGTGTGGGCCAAGGTTACCCGTGGGTCAGCACACAGGCGTGACCCTGAAGATGATGAGTAACATGCAGAAGGTCTGCATGGCCGGAGGGCCGTCAGTGCTGTTCCCAAACTTGGGGAGCCCAAGGCACACCTCCAGTGGGACCACAGCCCGACTCAGAGCCCACGGGGGATGCGGGCATCCCAACTACTCAGCTTACCTGATGCTTCCTTTTCGGTCATTAGTGGCTAGGAAAACCTGGTCGCCAACACCCATGAGATGGCTCTCTTTCAGATACCTGAAGACTATTAAACCAACCCTCCTCCTCCTCCTCTATGACTGAAATAACCTTAGTTTATTTAACAATTACATCTGATTATCCTTTCACAAGAAAGACTCGCTATAAATTCTGCAGGAATTTGTTTCATTCACTATTACCCTAGTTTAAATCTTTTTTCTAACACTGAAATGATTTAAAGAGCCTAAGAAAATAAATTGCGCAAAACCTTTGCAGTACTATGGATGGTAGCGGGGCAGGGAGGAAGCAGAATTTCAAACCAGCAACTTGTTTGGGCTGTGCCTGGTGATAACCCAGGCAGAATGCTTTCCAAGTCAGTGGGGAGGACAATAAACCTCGGGAAGAATCTCCGTCCCTGTGAGGACATGGGGATGGAGGCGGCCTGACCCAGCCTGGAAGGATTCCCACTTCCCTCTCCCCAGAGGCACCGGGGGTTTGCTCTAGACAGAGACAGTGTTATCTTTCAGGAGCCCACTCCTGTGCAACACCGCCGCCGTGACCGACAGCCGAGCAGAAAGACTGCCCGAAGGACAAGAACATAAACTTGGCGGACTTGAGTTTTACTTGTCCAGATGTAACATTAGGATGGTTGCCGTGGTACTCGGGTAGCCTTTAGCAGCGCATCGCAAAGAGCTTCACGAATGCGCGCCGCACGCAGGCGAGGCCCCTCCATCTCACACCGGAGTGGTGGACGACAGACCACCGAACACAGCAACTGTCAACAGGCAACAGGCAACCGAAAGACACCGATTCACCGGTTTCAGCGCAGTCTCAAAAGTTAGGATCAACCAATCCCTTTGGAAATTCAGTCATACGCCTTAATAAAGTTCACATCTTTGGACTTAACAATTCTTTCTCTGGGAGTTTATCCTAAGGAAATAATCAAATATACAGAAGAGTTCTACGCACAAAGGTGTATCTAAGCATTATTTACAAGGGTAAAAACTGTACTGTCTGGGGAGCGGGGAGGGATAAAAACTTACCTGTAGGGTACAATGAACACTATTTGGCCGACGGGCACACTACAAGCCCCAACTCAAGCATTATTAAAGGTATCCGTGTAACAGAAACATTCGTTACCCCCTTAATATTTTGAAATTTAAAAAAAACTGCACTATCGAACAATAGGAACACAATTTTTAAATTCAAGTACATGTCCATAAAAAATATGCAGCAATTTAAAATCTTATTTAAAAGGAAAACTCATAACAGAATGTTAAAAGGGAATGATCAAGATAATATTGAATATGAAGTACAACCACAGTTCTGTAAAAACAATTTGCACAGGAAAACAATACTGAAATGTTACCAGCAGAAAGCTTCTTATGGCAAGAATAGGTATGAGTAATTATTTTTCTTCTATTGACTTTTCTGCACTTTCCAAATTTTCTTACAACGAACAGATGTTACTTATAAAAGGAAAAAATTAATTTTTGTTATAAAATAGTATCTAAATGACTAAAATCATTTCTAAATTATATGTGCTGGGAAAATTAAAAACATGTTATCAGTTCCCATGTGTGAGAATTAGCCCAAGAAACTCATGATTAGGAAGTGAAATGTGCGCATGTACTGTGCGGGTGTGCCCACATTCACCCAGGAAGAGCAGACTCGTCACCACACAGGAGGGCCAGCGTGGCCTCGGGGGCAGGGGCCCTCCGAGCTTCCTGCACCATCACAGTCATTTCACATGCTCCAAACACAGCTCCCCAACAGTCTTCCCAGAAGACACACTGCAGCCCCTAGGAGCCCAAACCCTTCCTAAACAGGAATTCTGAGCCTCTACCCCCCAGGAGAAACGGAACTTAAATGATAAAGTGACAAGTTTCTTTTAGCAGAGGTATGGCTAACTGCATAGTGACTTTCGCCTTGCCCTAAAACAAGATTGAAAGCCAAGGAAAAATGTCTCAGCCCCCCTCACCATTTAGGATATCTAAGGCAGGAGTCCTTTCCATGAGCCCAGAGCATGAGCAAAACCTCTGGAATCCTCAATTCTGGGAGCTAAGACACGAGCATCTCTCATTACTCTGGAATAAGACAAGACTAAAATCATTAAACTTAAGAAGAGCAAACCACCTAAGGGGGTGGGCGCCCACCTCCAGCTCACCTCCTTCTAGGACGACAGCTTCACGCGCTGTTTGGGCAGGGAGACAGCGTCAGCCCTTCCATCCTACATCAGAGATCGCTCTCACAAACCACGTGGTCCAGCAAAGAACAGACAAAGAAAAACGATGAGCCCAGTCTACAGGAAACCACCTCAGGAGAAGGCCAAGAACTCATATGTCCTGTATGTTACCACTGGTTACTTCCTAGAGAGAGATGGGGAAGCTTAAAGACCACCATCCTGCAGGTACATCGAGCTGGGATACGTACAACCCACCATGAGGCAGCTTCCTTAGAAGGGGCAGATTAGTTCACTCGATCCTCCCCACGGAAGGAATCGTTCTTTTTTTGGAGACTCGACTCCCCCAAACCACGCCCGGCCACTCCCTGCCCACTAATCTCTGCACAGTGCCCGCTCCCAGTGGTGCCAGACCTTAATGCGCACTGAGCACCTGGGATCTCGTTAGGATGAAGGTCACAACTTAGCAGGTCTAGGGGACGCCAAGGCCAATTAAATCCCAGTCTCTGAGGGTGAGACCCAGGCAGCAGGAAAGCTCCCCAGTGAGCCCGGCGTGCGGCCGAGGCCACACAGCACTAGATTTGGGAAGGCTACTGGCACTGCCAACCCCTGGCTACACCACGTGTGCTCCACGTTGAGCAAACTAGCATAATAACATGGGCTACAGCGTCACTGCGAGGACGACAGAGGAAACACAGGTGAGGCACACGGTGCCCAGCACACCAGGAGTTTTCTAGAACATCAGCCATCACTGCTATCATACTACCTCTGCTGGCAGGGCTGTTACTCAGGGAGGCAGATACAACTGGGTGTAGGCCAACTTGTTTGCTTTTTGAAACAGGGTCTTACTCTGTCACCCCTGCTGGAGTGCAGTGGTGTCATCATAGCTCACTGTAACCTCCAACTCCTGGTCTCAGGGGATCCTGCCACCTCAGCTTCCACAGTAGCTGGGACTATAGGCACACGACCACGCTTGGCTAATTTTTTTCTTTTTCTGTACAGACAGGGTCTCACTATGTTGCCCAGGCTGGTCTCAAACTCCTGGGCGCAAGTGATCCTCCCACCTTGGCCTCCCAAAGTGCTGAGATTATAGACCATCATGACCAGCCTAAAGAGGCCAAATCGTAAGGAAACAGATTCCTGGGAAAACTAAATGTGAGCTCAAAGAGTAGACGTTTAAATGTCCTCCCCACAAAGAAATGATGAATATTCGAGGTGATGGACATGCCAAATAGGCCTGATCTGATCATCCCACAACGTGTACATGTATCAAAACACGGCAGCCCACAAAGGTACACAATTATTATTTGTCAATTAAAAATAAAACTTAAAAAAAGTGAGCTGGGAGGAGCTACAAGAAGGTGGGCAGGAGCGAGCTGTGGGGGGCGGTGACGCAGGCACAGGGTCCAGCCCATGACAGGCTGCAGCAACGAACTCCGTGACAGTTGCCAACTCCTTGGGCTTATACGCTTGTGTGGCACCGTCCTACCCATCAAGAAGCTGCAGGCAGAAAGCAACCTAGGGATTCCGATTATTCCAAACAGAGCCCTGGGCTTCCTTTCCCTTGGGGCAGAGCACCCCGCTGTGCCGAGGATGATGTGGCTGTCTCGGTGCCAGCCATGACTGGCCATGCCAGGTGCAGGCAGGCAGGGAGACGGTGCCGGAACACTGGCCTCCGTGTGGTGCCCCCGCCACCTCCCCCGTTCAGCCAGGTCCTCTAGAGAGCTGACTGAGAGAGTGCGGCACGGCCAGAGTCTCAGGAGTCAGGCGGGGAGGAGGTGATGACCGCAGGGGCCCTTCCCCCACCGGGGATGATGACACAGCTGGGGAGGAGCCCCCCTGGGAGCTGGGCCGATCTGACCCTGCGCCACTCCTCCTCAGGTGCTTTTTGTTCTGTCCTCTCTTCCTTTTCTTCTCCTGTTTCCTCTTCCTCTCAGAACTACTTTTAAGGGTTTTTTACACGCACCTCCTAGATGCCTCTCCTCCCTTCCTGCGGCACGGGGACAGGAGGCTGAGTACACACCTGGCCACTTCACAGGTGCTTCTGCAGCCACCCTCGGCCTGCGAGTGGAGGGGACACTCCACAAAGGAGCAGCTCCTGGGACCCAACAGCTGGAGTGCACAGCGAGGGATGGCAAAAAGGCAGGGCTTCCAGCCAGAGGGGACGGAAGTGAAAGGTGGCTCTAGAGAGCTTGACTGTGTGTGCTCTTCTGAATCTACCTCTAAACAGCCGCTGAACTCATTTCCCTACCCTGCCCTGGGATGGAGGTGCCGTCAGAGATGCAGGTGCTGAGAGGCCTCGGGTCACCACAGGTGCGCGCTGACGATGCAGGTGGCCAGGCTGCTCCCGGCTCACGTCCTTCCTCAGAGCCGCAGGGCGAAAGGCGCCGTGACGCTCTTCATGTACAGGTGAGCGAAGGGGAATGAAGAGGGTTCGAGGGCCGGTCCGGGGGCTGAGAGCTAGTCCCAGAGAGCGCTGGCTGCAGTCTGAGCCTGAGCCCCGACCTCTCTCTCCAGGCAGCCGACAAGCCGACCTGCTCCTCCCACAGAATCTGAAAAGCTGCACACGTTCGGGACTCACAGGGCCAGAGAACGTGGTCGCTTCTCGTGAGTATTTCTGCCATCTTTCCTTGTAAATGAAAAACAAAAACCAAAAACAAGCCTCTTTTTACGTAGAAACATCTTCCCTGGATTCCGTGTGCTGCCTCGACTCCACAGCGCCCGCCTGTGGACGAGGAGCTAGAGGCCCCGAAGGATTAAGTGGCTTCCTGGGATGTTATGGGATTCAGACCGAGAGCCAGGGTCCAAAATCAAAGGCCCCTGTGTCTCCGCCACAGCTCTGGGCCCCAGCCAGTCTGCGTGGGTCCCTGCGAAACGTGTGACCTGGCAAATGCACGGTGCCGTGGGCTGCCCAGCTTCTCCGCGGGCTCCCCGCAAGTGAGCTCGCCCAGGCGCCCCCACACTTGCACGCGATTGCATCCGAGGATGTAAACCAAACACGGGGAGGGAGGGGTGCCCGTCGGCAACTCGCGGTGGCCCTGGGACAGTCTCCCCTGTTCTGTAAAAAGGCCAAAACACATCTCCTACGCTCTCCGCACATGGCAGATTTCCTTAGAGAACGGGGACTTGGAGGAACCCTACGAATACTTCAGGACATTGTGCGCATCCTACCCGTCAACAAACGCAGATTCGGAAATGTCAAACACACGCTCAAACTCCTATTCGGAGACGGAAGGAACACACTGTTATTTGTAAAATCGGTGGCCAGGCAGCCTGAGCCATCGGCCCTGGGCTGTCGTCCCCTCTGACTGCAGGTGCACAGCCCCTTCCCCACTGCTGGGACTCCACCATCTCCCACCTGGGCGAGCAGAGCCGGGCCTCACCTGTGAAAGCACGCGTGGCCTGGAAGCCAGCTTCCTGCATGCTGCTCCCGACAAGCCTGCGCCACTCGCTGCGCCGTCCGAGGAACCACGGGAGGCTCAGGTCACTTCCATCCTAGCCTGTCCGAGTCCATCGTGGCCGGGCCGGCCTCGGGGTGCGTCCGCGGACCTGCCCGCTCCCGCTCGGCGCTCAGCCGTCCAGCCAGGGCGCCGAGGCCATGGCGCGGCCACCGGGGTGTCCGCCGAGCCGCCGGCCTCAGGGCCCGGCCCGCGGCCGCGCTGCCCACATGCTCCAGGCTCGGCCGCCGGCGCTCTACGTGGTCTGGGCCCGGCTCCCCTCGCGCCGTCCCTGAAAGTGAAAAGAGAGCGATCACTTTCCTGAAGACCCACAGAACCATGAGACCAGTAGGCCCGCAGAGGCCGAAAAGGAAAGGCCACCTGCACCGTGCGCAGGCACCGGGGAGCGCCCACCACCTGCGCCCTGGACACCACGGCGGCCACCGCTGGGGATGTCCAGTGCCCTTCGCCAGTTACTCCAGGGAGCATCACCTGAGGAAGAAACGCGTTTCCCAAGCCTATCTCGATGTGGCAGGAGTGGGGTCTGCCAGGAGTCGGAGCTATGATCCGCCACCGGACTCCAGCCTGGACCAGGCAGCCAGACCCTGCCTCTACAAAAAAGAAAACGAAGAAAAAGCAGTGAGGTCTGCGCTGTGGTGCGTGTCAGCTTTGGTCAGCACTCCAGGAAGGGAAATCAGACTCCAGGGCAGCAGTTTTAAGAAGTGATTCTTAAGTGGAAAGCAAAGGCCCACGTTAATCTTTTAATGAGAATGGGAAGGAAAAGTAAATTTAATCTATACGCTCGCTGCCCCATATATTACATTATAATAGCAGCATTTCACAAAACCCGTTTCAGCTATTTTAATGTTGTTGTATATGAAGCAATGCTAACAAGAATGTTAGACGCTCAAAGAACTAGACTTTTAAAACAGAATCCTGAATATCAATCTCCAATACCGGGGACAAGAAACCTTTTTCCCATTATCACTTTATCCTAATCAATTTATAACCAATTTGTAGAAAATGTAACCTTATTCCTCTTATTCACCATCAAACTAAAGAAAAGAAAAGAACTTAAGAGAACAGAGCACAGACCAGAAGGAACCCTTATTTAACAACCTCATGCAGCTGTAAGTATAACTAGAAGGCGGTAAAATAAAACATCACTGATACGGACCAATCATAAGAAGTGCCTTATAAAATAGTGAAGTACTTTAATTATGCTAAGAAACTCAATTGTATTGCCCTTGTGTGTCCACAGTAACAATCTCAGTTAACAAGCTACAGCCCAGTAGGAGTCCTTACGTTTAACAAATAGGTAGAATTTCGTTTTAATTTAAAAGCTCAGGCCGGGAGCGGTGGCTCACGCCTGTAATCCTAACACTCTGGGAGGCCGAGGCGGGCGGATTGTTTGAGCTCAGGAGTTTGAAACCAGCCTGAGCAAGAGCGAGACCCCATCTCTACTAAAAATAGAAAGAAATTAATCAGACAATTAAAAATATATAGAAAAAAAAAATTAGCCGGGCATGGTGGCACATGCCTGTAGTCCCAGCTATTCGGGAGGCTGAGGCAGAAGGATCGCTTGAGCCCAGGAGTTTGAGGTTGCTGTGAGCTAGGCTGACGCCACGGCACTCTAGCCCGGACAACACAGTGAGACTCTGTCTCAAAAAAAAAAAAAAACTCAATTATTCATGTAATGGTGGCTTTGAAGCACTTGAAAATGTGAGGAATATTTCTTCTCTTCTCTGATTTTAAACATTCCACCTAAAAATGACAGCACACAAAGCACCAGCACCCCAGGTCCTGCACCACCTTCGAAAGTAAACCAATCCAGCGCACTCTGGCCATCAGCTTCGGGAAATGGAGCTCACCCTGCAGATGAAAACGAAGGCCCGACTGGCCTAAAACCTTGATTTTTCTCTGCCCTTTCCTAGGATGCTTTCAGCGCGCAGACATGCTAGACTTTATTCTCTTTCTCTGAACTCAGAGAAAACCGAACCATGGTGAGATTTTTGTTGTAGTTGTTTTATTGTGGTGTTTTTGTTTCATTTTGTTTCACCACAAAGTTACGCAGCCTCGCTTTTTAAAAAAAATATTATCATAAGGAAACAACAAAGAGATAATCAGGAGAAAATATTTGCAAATGCATCTGATAAGGGGCTGACATCCAAAATATTTAAGGAACTTAAACAACTCAATGGCAAGAAAATAAATAACCCAATTAAAAAATGGGCCAAGGATCTGAATAGACATTTCTCAAAAAAAGACATGAATGGCAGAATATATATAAAAAAATGTTCAACATCTCTAATCACCAGGGAAATGCACATTAAAACCACAATGAGGTATCACCTCACACCTGTTAGAATGGCTATTATCAAAAAGACAAAGGATAAGAAATGTCAGAGAAGATGTGGAGAAAAGGGAACCCTTGTACACTGTTGGTGGGAATGTAAATTAGTACAGCCATTATAGAAAACAGTATGTAGGTTCCTCAAAAAACTAAAAATGGAATTACCATGTGATTTAGCAACCCTACTTCTAAGAATATACCCAAAGGAATTGAAATCGGTATGTCGAAGCGGTACCTGCACCCCTGCGTTCCCTGCAGCACTACTCACCACAGCCAAGGTACGGAACCAGCCTCAGCGTCCACGCATGGACGAATGGATAAAGAAATGCGGTAATATACGCGATGGAATACTATGCGGCCTTTGAAAGGGAGGCAATTCTATCACAGATGAACCTGGAGAACATTACACTAAGTGAAATAAGTCAGGAACAGAAAGAAAAATACTGTATGATCTCACTTACATGTGGAATCTGAAAGAGTGGGTGTCAGAGAGTAGAAAGGAGGTTACCAGAGGATGGGGGAGGGGGAGAGAGAGATGGGAAAAGGGAAGATGTCCATCAAAGGGTACAAAGTTTCAGTTAGACTGGAAGAATAGTTTCAGTGATTACTGCAGTGCACGGTGACCACAATTAATGACAATGTATTATATATTTCAAAATTGCTACGGGAATAGATTTTAAATGTTCTTACCACACGCAAAAAAATGACAGGTTGGTGAGGTGACAGATATGTCAATTAGTTTGGTTGAATCTTTCCAGCATGCATACGGATATCAAACATCACATTGTACCCCATATATATGCAATTAGTATTTGTCAAAAAAATTTTTTAAATAAAGTTCTCATACATCCCACATTTCAAATGGTGTGAGAAACACTGAGGCCAGTGTGGACAGAACAAAAGGAGGAACCAACGTCCAAGTTTCCTCTCACTGGTTTCGTCATCCCCACCAATTCTCCCCCTGCTGAAGACGTAGAAGAGAGGCGCAGGGAAGGCGCGCAGCAGGCGCTCTTGGGGTGCGAGGCGGCCCCGGCCGGGACAGGTGGGGCACACCGCATGGGGTCCCAGCCACGGCAGGAGACACAACTGTTATCTCGTCGACGGACACGTGCATATTCCCACGCACACTGCGCCTCCACATACACAATTTTCAAGTTAAAGTGAAATGTTTTCTTCCTAACTGCTAAGAGCATAGACAAGATAGATGCCCTTTCTAGAAATACAAAACAAAGAGGTGAGGGTCCCAGAACCTGCGGTCTTTGTTCTGCTCAGTGAGGGACCCTGACCATCCAGAACAGGCCGGAACCAGCAGCGCTCAGTAACCAAGCGTCAGGCGACAGGCTGGGCAGAGGTGGGCGTCGGGTCCTAGAGAAGACTCCACCAGCCAGCCCATCGGCAGAGGCCCGCAGCGCCGTTCCCAACAGGACACCACACACACAGGACACACTGTTCAGGAACCAGCAGCAGCCAGCACGGCCACGCCGGACACCGCGGGGCAAACACTTGGAAATGCAAACGGTGGAGAAGCCGAACAAATGGAGCCTCGTCTGCCAGTCCTTCCTATCCTCTGCTCTCGCGCCTCCTGCCCGTGAGTCGCCACTCAGCCTCGTGGTCTCAGCTCACACGACCCTCCTCAGAGATGCTTCCTTGATGGTCCCCAGCTTAGGTCCAGACCGTGCCACACGGCCTCCAGCACCCTCTGCAGCCGCGACTCCACGCGGGAGTCCTGACAGCATCACACCCATCTCTCCACAAGCACCATGAAGGCAAAGACAGTGACCGCCGGTCCTCCTGTCCCCTTGGCCCCCAAGACGCTGCCGGAGCCCGGCAGGCACTAGGATGAGTGGATGCGGGCAGCTGCGCTAAGCTTCCCTTAGTGCTGTTCCTAGCGCAAAAGCAAAGCGGTACACAGAGAAGGGCTGAGCAAACACCGACAAAACAAACCCACCCGGGCCATGACTGACAGGTCGCACTTCCCAGGGGGAGCTGCCGTCCTCGGCTCTGCTTAGCTCGGCATTTTCTGCTGGGAGAGGTCTTCCCACCACCCCACCGTCGACGGGAGACGGTGGCTACAGGTGGTGATCCTGCTGCACTCACACTTCCCAGGATGTCCTATCCGGAAACGGTCTTGAGAAGTCATTGAATCAAATCCCCTCTAACCACAGACAGAAAGCTCTGCCCCAGTGAGGTGGGATAACTAGGCTCAGACCACTCGCGTGGCGTCTCTGCGCAGTCACAGTTCTTCCCACACTGCTGCTGAGCCTCAGGGAGTTCCCTAACCTCAGTGACCTAAATCAAAGGAAAAAAAGAGAGAAATAATAAAGAGAGAAGGAGGTAACCCACCTAGGACACGAGGTCACATTTAAGAGCCATCCCCGCGCCCGCAGCAAGCACACTGCCATCATTCTATCTCTCTCTCTCTCTCTCACACACACACACACACACACACACACGCACACGCACACGCACAGACGATCTGTTTATACTGGAAAGATGGGCAGGACTAACCAGGAAATAAATTAATTCAATATTGCACTTGAAAAAGGTCATTAAGTCCCTCCCATAACAGAGCAACGGTTACTAAGGAAATAGAGCACGTCAAATGGAAAAACAACCCCACAGGAAGGGACATTTTTTAAAACACGAACACTCACAAAACCAACCAAGTGAGCTGTAGAACATGCTCTGCCTTGCCACTTGTGCACAAAAACTTACACGAAATGCTGTTCTCCTAGGAATCATTTGGGGATGAAAACTTAACTGCGTTCATATCACAGCTTTCATAAAAAGACACCGTAAAACACATGCAATTCAGGAAACATGAGGGTCACATACTGGGCACAGAAGCCAAACCTAACAGAGAAGTGAAAACCTTTCCTCCAAAATCAAGTGACATTCAAAAAAAATCGTGGTGCAAGCAGAGTCAGCGCTGCAGTTTCATTTTTTACTTCCTCTTGCTGTGGACAGACTGTTTCCCCGGTGGAGTGGCGGTTGCCTAGGTGATGGCCAGACTGAGCAGCAGCGGCTCCGGGACGCTGGCGCTCAGGGCTGAGGCCAGGCCTGCAGTGACGGCCCCTCACTTCCGCACTCACCAGGAAAGTTCCAGGGAGAAAGGAGCGCTGACCAATGAAGACATCGTTCTAAACCTTGGCAAACTGAAGCCCTGCTGCAAATTTCAAAAATAAAAATTAACACGTCTGAGAGTTGTACCTTACCACGCACCACATGTCAACCTACTGGCTGGTTCGTGCAAGTTCAAAGTGGCAAAGGACTTTCAGGAAGACAGACGTGAGAAAAAGTGGGGAAAAGAAATCGGAGGAGCTATTTCTGACTTGAGCCGGAATCAGGTGTCACCTGGGAGAGTGGCGCCAACTTCTCCACAGGAGCTCCTCTGCCCTCTGTGCAGACAGTTGAGACCTTGGCAAGGGCCCGTCGGTCTCAAGATCTCCTGAGAGTAGAAAAGGAGGCCCTACGAAAACACACGGCCCCCGCCCTCCAGGCAGTGGTGGGCAGAGAGCCCAGGCGGGGCCCCACCCCGCTTCTGGTCCCCTAGAGGAGGTGAAACTCAAGGTTCCTTCCAATCCGTATATTCCCCTGCGGCCACGCCTCTGGCCAAGGGAGAAAAGACAAAGGTGCATGAAGAGGACACAGGACGCAAGCACAGAAAATCCGGACAGGAGCAGCCTGAGAACGGGTTAGAGAAAAGGGCTGCCTGCAACCAGGGGAGGCTGAGCTGGAGCGTTACGAATTCTGCACGACACGTTTCACGTCTGGATTCGGGGTGTAAGATAGCGTGTGGCTTCCATAACACCAGCTCCAAGCTGTCCTAACCCCGGCAGCTCCGTCGGCCCCAGTTACCTCTGCAGTGTGAGGCAGGGCCTCTTTAGGTCACTGGTTCAGCAAGTGAGCACCAAATCCAAAACACGAGGTTCAAAGACACACACAAGCTGCAAACAGGAAAAGTAGCGACAGTGTTAGAACATCCTTTAAATGTCACCTTGGCAAATAGAACACTTGATAAAGGCTGAAAGAGCTACAATCTGAGGCTCTAAGCAAACCAAGTGGGAAAAACTTCTCCCCAAAATAAATAAATAGGACAACTGTCCTTAACGAATGAGTAAGTTTATAATTATCGGCCCATAGTCTGGGATGGAGGAAGCCGTAAGGAGCCATCTGCCCGGCCCCTTCATTCCGTGGGCAGAAGACCTGGAGGCTCAGGGAGGAGAGGGAACAGCCGAAGGTGAGTGCGACAGGGAGCAAGATCCAGGCCCAAGCTCCAAATCCCACTGTCCACGCGCATTGGCCAAAGGAAGCAACTGGCTCTGGGAGGCAGGGCCTGGCACGCCTGTGCCAGCCTGTGCGCTGGGAGGCAGGGACTACCGAGACAGTTGCCACCTTGCAGGGCCCCTGCCGGGCTGCACCCCCACCACCAGCGAGCACGAGAGAAAAGGAAAGGCCAGGCTCAGCACGGAGGCTGGTGACCCCGGGTGGATGTGCACTCAAAGGCCACCCGACCTGGTCTGAGCGCAGCACAGATACTCACCTATGGCCACCAGCTGAGCAGAGGGCAACTGCTGCCAACGGCTCCTTGGCCCTGACTCTCGTTGTGAGTGGGCGAGACACACCACAGCAGGCGCGAGGGCACAGGCTGGCAGGGCCGGGGCTGGGCTCCAAGATGCTCCACACCGCGGTTCTCCCCACCCCATCTTCTTCAGATACAATCAGACAAGAAGAGGTCACATGGGGGCCAGCAAGTGTGAGCAGAAGGCAGGGGCGTCTCACTCTTGGGTGGGAGAAGAGAACAGGAACCGACAAGCTGTTTGCACAAGACAGTCGTGTCCCCCTTGCCGAGCCACTCCTCGCTGTCCGCTCGTGGCAGGCGTCCATGTGACACCTGTGCGACCCTCGGTCTTCCCTGATCTCTCGCCTGCAGGACGCCATGAAAGCTGCACCTCCTCACTCGGTACTTCCACAGCTACTTGTGGGGCCATCCCTCTGCCCAGGCACTATTTTAGCTCCTGAGGGGCCTGTATCTTCGCATCTCGTCTGCCTCTGGAGATGCCTCTGGACATTTCCTGACCATCCTCAGCTTTGACCATGGGGACTAGAATACAGCAGGTGCCCCATAAATGCTGGCTGTACTGCACCGAATCATATTTGAACTTCAGCAGGATTAGCTGCTTTTCGATCTACTGCCTCTGCCCTGCACCAGCTGCACAAAGGCCAGGGCGCCACGCGTGGAAGCAGCCGGCTGGGGGAGCCCGGAGGTGCCCCGCGGCGAATCCCGGCTGGGGGCTTGCTGCACGGGCCGCACCCAGCCTGCGCCCCCCAAACGTGCTCGAATGGGCTGAGAACGGAAGTCCAGGCTCTGCCCACCTTGGGTTCGCCTCATTCTAGGCTATGTGTGACCTGGCCGGTTACTTAACCCCCCGGAGCCTCAGTTTCCTCGGCTGTGAGACAGAAGTAACGACGGCGCCTGCCCCACAGTCACTGTGCACACGAGCGCGTGCGTACAGACGCCCGTAAGTGCTGAGGAAACTGCAGCTGCTATCACAGCTTGCTCCGCAGATGACCGACAACAAAATCGTGTCTTTGAGAATGTGCCCGACCCCAGCCTCCTCCAGTTGTTACCGGACCTCATCGGATACAACATGGCATTTAACTCACAGGTCCTCAGTTGATTTGCCTTGATTTTTTTTTTTAAAGTTCTCAAGAGATAAAAATCAAAGCTCGAAATCATTCCATGTCAGCTAAAATTAACAACGGAGAGAAAAAACAGGGGAAAGGATACAAAATTAGAGAAAACGTGTGGGTGAGGTTTTTGGTATGAAATGTGGTAGAATAGTAGAAGAGAAAAAAGTGACAGAAAAGGAACTTGCCTTTAAAAGGAAAAAGATAGGGTCTCTTGATATTCAATTGTGGTTTTTTTCATGTTTTCATACTGAAATATCAGATTAAAAAGCAGCAATAGAAAGGAAAAGGTAAATTTAACCAAGGTTTTACATCTCCTCGCCAGAGAGTAACCGTGCAGGTCCCGTCTGCCGTTCTCGGTGCTCTCCGGGCCGGTCTGTCCCCTCCGTGAAGTGCCGACTCTCTGAGTCCTCACGGGCACTTCTCAGCTTCCACCGCCCCGGAGACTCTGCCCAGAGAGGACACCGCCCGCCCCTGAGGACCTGGGAGCTCAGCGCCCTCCTCTCGCAGGGCAGGAGGTGCCGGAGCAGAACTGCCAACGCTTTCACGCCAGTGAAAACTGCTCAGCAAAAAAGCAGCCGACGTCCCCGCAGGACGAGTGACGTGCAGCATCTCCGTCTCGTGCGTTCGCAGAGCTTCCCCACGCGTCCCGGTTCGCTCCAGACCAGCTCCGCCTTCGCCTCCAAGTCAAAGCACACGGGACGCCGCGACTTTCCTCACGTAGTTCTGTCTTGTTTGCTCACGTTCATTTTCTGAGAAATACATTCCTTTAGGACGAAAAAAACTTTCCACTTTATAATTTTTCACAACTCAGTATCTGGTTTGAGATGGGTGGTGGTGGGTAGAAATACTCCGATTATACTTTTCTTTGATATTCCCAAGGAAAAGTCTGTGTTGTCTGCGGCGGGCTTGGGGGGCGGGAGGCGGCGGGCGGGCTGCGGAGACCCGGGGCCTGCGCAGCTCTGCCCTGTGCTGGGGAGGCCGTTGTTCCCTGTAATTTAATGTCAGTGCAACTGCGGGCCCCACGTGCACTCACACCGCTCTCAAGGCTGCTTAGCAGTTTGCCCTCCGGCGAAAGCAAGACTTCCTCCTGCCTGAATACACCCACTGAGACAAACTTTAGGATAAGTCCCTTGACCTCTGGAGAGAGGAGGCGGCTCCTATTGCCTGCGGAGCAGACACAGACCCATCCCACATCTCGGCTCAGCGCTTACTAAACTTCCATTCGACCACTCCACTGTTCCTCTTATTTAAGGGAGCCAGAGAAATCACATGCAATTAATCACGTACCATCCTAGGAAAATCGTGGGTTCTACAACCATGCTGGGGAAGCCATAGGTTCTCATACAAGAGCTAAAAGACAATCTCCAGACCAGCCTTCCAAGAATGACCTGGAATTCAACAAGCACAGCCACACTGAGGCCTTCCAAATTAGGGAAACAGAAGTCACTTGGCGCAGTCAGTCAGTGTTGGGGGAACAACTTAAGCTCATCACAGAAATCCAAGGAGATGAATGTTTCCGCAGACGTCTGAAGGACATAATACAAAATGGTACTGTCTGAGGCTGGCCCCGGAGCTGATGTCATCGGCAGCAATCGGCCCAAGAGTGTGACAAACGAGTCTCAGCGCTGGCTACACATGTCAATGGAAGCTCCATCTGCGCGAGGAGATCTGCACACACCAAGCCTTTTGACAAGCGGTCCTGACTCCGTGTGTATCAGGGAAACACCGACAGAGTCCCGCCCACCTGGAAGGCTGGACGAGACAGGGCCGTGACAGTGCGTCTGTCCTGAGCAGCTGCCGTGGGGGGCAGGGGACCGGGGAGGCAGCCTGGTCTGCAACCAATAGGGCTGCACAAACCCCACCGCTGTGGGTTCCGGAGGCCTCCGGCCAAGCAGAAAGCGTTCATTAGACCAATTTCCGCTGCCTTGGTAACAAGTCCATGCGTGTGCTCTTACACGGGGGAGGCAAAGGAGGGTTGTTCATGGGGAAAATACCAGACAGGCGGTGGTGGCGAGAGACCCTCCTGCCAGGCAGAACCGGCCCCTCCGGGACCGCGCGGTCAGAGCAGGCGCTCGCAGCACCCGAGGCTGCGTGTCTGCGGGGCTTTGGAGGCGCCTGCGGCAGCTCCGGAAGCAGCTCGTTCTGAGCGTGTACTCGCCCTGGCAGGAGAGGTCGCCACACGTGCCTGATGCTGAGTGGATCTGCCCTACACATCCACCGAAAGGTCCAGGCGAGAGAACTCCTGCGATGCCAATGAAAGCCACAGGGCTCCCGCAGCAAGAAGGAATTTTAGCCACCCACTCTGGAACCTGGCGTCACTGTCCACGGTAGCTACACAGGGTGGGAGAGACCTTTCGTGGTCAAAGTGCACCACAGAGCTCACCAACCTGAGGGCAGACTTGCTCTGCATTTGGAATCACATCTTCTTTAGTTTTTCCTTCTTTCCTCTCAAAATCGAGTCCTCACTTAGTCCCTTCCCCTCTGGAGTCAGCAAGCAGGAGCTGACCTGCAGGACAGGCCTTGGCACACCCCTTCAGACAGAGGCCAGGGACCCCAGAGCCGGGGGGACATGCCGGAGCTGACAGGCGACCGTCCCACAAGCGACAGCAGCCCATCCCGCTCCCTCCTCCCACCGCCTGATGGAGAAAAGGCAGTTCCTCAAAGGTGAGAATGAAGACCTGATTCCATTCCTCCCGGGACAGTCAGCTGGTGCTGCTTCTCTCCGAGATGCCCTCTCTAGGCCAGTGTCCCCCAGATACCCACGTACCCCACACAGTCACCAAAACTCGTCTGTCCAATTTGACTTAAAAACTAAATATACTGATGAATACATATGCAACAGGGGGAAAACATAAATAAACACCCAAGGCCAAGGCTGAAGAGCAAGGAGCTGGCTGGTTGGAGGAAACGATGAAGAGAGGGGTGTGGGGTGGGGTGTTGATGGGGCCCCCACTACTCGACAGGCCGCTGTCATCATGGGCTCTGTGGTCCCCCTCAGCCCCAGCAGCCGCTCGCTTCACAGAGGCACTGCACTCAGAGGGCAGCCCTGGCCTGGGGTCTCACAGACCGGAGCAGAACATCAACTCAGCTGGGCAGCTCACCCAACCTTCTCCGACTGTGACATGACCCCTCTGAGCCTCAGTCTCTTCCTCTGTAAGATCGGGCGTTAATATCACCGCAAGGCAGTGGTGACCACCAAACAAGAAACATGAAAGGCACGTGCACCACGCCAGGACTATGAACAGGCCTCCAGAAACGTCGAGGCCTGTCCCTCCTGTGGAGTGACACGGCCTGCAGCCCTCAGCACTCTCAGAGGAGAGCCACGGGGGACGTGCAGTCAGCCGGGGGCGAGAGGGTGCTGTTCTTTGCACACGGGGAGGGGAAAGGAAAAACAGAGCATGGGGATCCGTCCCAGTAAACTCCACTCAAAAAGTTCAATCTAGGGCTCGCTTAGACTAGAATTCAATATTTTCATCTTCACATAATAAACAGGTCAGCGTCAGGTGAGTGTTGCTTTTTCCTTACTGCTAACCCAAGCCTCCCATCTACCTTGGACAGCCACGCTGCCCTGCTCACCTGGCCCCTCTCACTGTGGGATCCTCATTTGTACCCCGAGACACAGAGCCAGCGCGAGTGGCTGCACACTGACGAACCGCAGGGCCTCCCGCATAGGAGAATCACTCCCATTGAAATGACTCATTGCCTCACTTATCTTGAATAAAAACACGTTACTATGTTCAATAAAACCATACATGAAATAATAGCTAAAGATGGCAGTTAAATAACTTATACCAACACCTAAAAATGGCTTCCTGGAGGAAAAGGGAATTAGTGGCATCTTCAAGCATATGTTAAGACCTCCCCCTCTTCCGCCGGCCTCCCCTGCAGCCAAGCAGTGGCCGTGTTCAGAGCCGCAGGGACCCCCGGCCTCGAAGCAAGCGTGCGCAGAGCAGGGCAGGTTTTCAGTGAGGACGGAGGCTGCCATCGAAATCTAAAAGCCGTCTAGCTGCTCCACCACCATCCCCTTCCCTTCCTGTTCCCATGGAAACAGACCTCAGATCGCCAAAAACAGGGTAAAGATAGCACCGTGCCCAGTTTCCCCCTGCAATCTGTTTCCATGGGAACGGGAAGGGAAGGGAGTGGAGGCTGGGCAACTAGATGCCTGCAGACCTCCACCCCGGCGCCAGCCCAGGGCCTGCCGGCCTCCCGGGCTCTTCGGGAAGGAAATGCCCACTTAGGGAAAGTGAGGCTCACAGACGCTGGACTGTGTCACTGAAGCCAGCTGCAGACTTCCAGACACACACCTGGCAGGTGATTCGCCTTCTCCAACAAACGTCCCTCCAGCCAGCCAGGGATGACACACTTAAGAGCAGTGGGTCCACACGTGGCTGGGCAGCAGAACCGCCCAGACCTACCGAGTCATACCTCTGGGGGCTGGGGGCCAGGACGTCACAGTGTTTCACAAGCTCCAAGGGGGTTCTGATGCACGGTTCTGGGAAGCCAAAGACCTACAGCAGAGCTCGTGCAGGTTTCAGGTGCACGTGACCTCTGGGGGACCCTGGGAACAGCGGAGCTGGGCCGGCAGGCCTGGGCGGGGCCTGAGAGTCTGCCTTCCTAAGCAGCGCCCAGGGGATGCTGATGCTGCTGGTCGTCGGCCCACTTCTGTGTAGCGAGATTCTAGACTCCAGGGGGTTTGGTTCTAGAATCCTCTCCACACACCAACGGAGGAGACCGCAGCCAATCCTGCAGCAGTGGCCGCTCCACCTGCCGCCGCAGTCCACACCCGGCCCTGACGGAGACGCGCTCTGGGCCGAGGAGGACGCAGGCACGCTCACGTCACTCCCCCACCCCTCTCTCTGCCCCCCGAGAGGACCGTGTGGGTCAGAAGGTAACAGAGCAGCCACAATTCATGTCTAACCATCAGGCAAACACGATTGTCTCCCCCAAATCTGATTTCTCTCAGAAAGGCAAAAGCAAACTCCGCATGGCTGAGGATCAACTAGTGGTGGAAAATGTGTGAAATACTTAGAAAACATTTATAAACATGGGCATATTACAAAGAAGAATGGAATAGTCCACACGTCACTTTAAAAGAAATGAGAGAGAATTGTGGAAAACCCTTAAAATTTATTTATTTATTATTAAAAAAACCTCAAGTAGCCTTAAAATCCATATTCTAAATGAAAATGTACAGGGTAAGAGTAGACTCCACATTTCAACTAGAAGTATGCAGAATAATACAAAGGTAATGTTTATTGCTATACCGAACCACAAAATAGCTTTAAACCACATAAAATGCCAGTGTAGTATTCAAAAGCAAGTTACGGATTTTCTATTTTAAGAAATATCCATTTAGCTTAAATACAAAAAGGGAGATATTTCAGTTTGTTTCATTAAATACACTTTATATCTCCCTCAAAAAGCATACATTATTAATCTTTGAAAATTAAAATATAAGCAAAGATTTCAACTACAAATCATTGAGTTATGTTACCAGCTTACTTGAAAAAATAATCTTCTGATTCTAAAAATGTAAAGGAGAAAGAATCAATTATTCGATTAGTCAGCACACAAGCAGCAAAGATAGCGGGTGTTTTGCACAGCCCTGTCACTGCGAGCCCCTAAAGAAAACATCCGCCACAGTCTGTGACGCACATTTTCACTCCACCGAAGCAAAAATACACACAGATATTTATACATGTGTGCATAATGTCACACACGGACTTAAAAAAGCCATGAGTTAGTGTTGAGACCCTGTTGCTTTTTAGGTTCCCAACGCACACGAAGCCAGAGCGCTACAACTGCTGTGATGAGAACATGAAATCAAAACAAGGGATATCTGCCTTTGCTGAAAAGACACACTTACACAAAAAATAACAAATCAAACAGTTGTGGCAGAAGATGCCAAAGGAGTGTGAGCTGTTAAAAGCTCCATTAAAAATGATAAAAATAATTGGGAATAAATGCAGAGACGTGCTTACACCCGGCGACACTGAAATCTGTTAGTCTGCGAGACCCTCGCCAGAAAGTCAGTTGTTGATATTTATTGCGTACATGTGTTTACTTTGTGTTTACATGAAGAAGCAACTGGAGCACAGTCAGCAAACTTCCTGCGAAGGGCCAGATGGCAAACAGCTTTGAACATGGCCACAGTCTCTGTCCCTGCCCGGCAGCTCTGCCGCGATGCACGCAAACAGCCGCCAGCAGCGACACACAAACCATGGTGTGGCCACATTGCAATAAAACTTTATTGATACAAACGAGCATGTGGCCCCTGCACCGTCACGTGCTGGTCGCTAGATGGACTATCCCCTCCTTCTCAGGGAAGAGTCTTACTCAACACCCGTCCCGCTCTTCAGGGAAGGGCGGGGCACTCGGCGGCGTCTGCCTCGTCTCCATTTTTCAGTCACCCCAGAGGAGCTCCTGGACTCCCGACACCCCAAACCGCCAGCATTTCCCAGCTTGGATGCCAGCTCTGTACAGCCGCTGCTAATTGGCATTAGTTGCTGTGTGCTGCTTGTGTGCTCTGTGTTTTTCATGCATTTATCTTGTCTCCTTCACTTCATCTAACAGTCCCACCGGCAAGACTTTTTTATTTGCATTTCCCCTTAGAAGCTTAGTGTTCAGCAAAAGATGCTGCTGACAAACAAATCCTCCCTTCCTCCCAAAAGGTATGTAAAAATATGGCTAAACAGGGAAAAATATCCTCACAATTTTTTTTCTCTACCTTCAAAGCAACTGCGGCACAGAGAAAAAATCTCCAGTCTACCCTACAAAGGCCAAGTGCATGATGAACATGTTCACTAGAACTTCCTAACGGCAGAGGATGGCCTTATCGGGTGGTGTCCCCAGCAACTACATGTGGCCATACTTACTGAGTACAACAAAATATAAAATTGGAATCAATTATACTGAGAACGAAACTATTTTTTTACATTGTAACAGAGGGAGTTTTGGAATTAAAATTCCTTTGAGGTATCATTCACTTTAATGCATTGCCCCATGTAAGTAGAAATCTCATGTAGAGACAAATAACTCTAGAAGTTATACAGTGCTGGGTCAAGAACACAGTGTAAAAAAATGGAGTAAGTCGAATGAATGCTCTTTTAAACATGATACAGAAATTCCGGCAATTGTAAGAAATACTATGACTCTTCCCTCATAAATAAAAACGTGGTCAGGCGCGGTGGCTCACACCTGAAATCCCAGCACTCCGGGAAGCTGAGGCGGGAGGATCGCTTGCGCTCAGGAGTTTGAGAACAGCCTAAGCAAGAGCGAGACTCCATCTCTACACAAAATAGAAAAAATTAGCCGGGCATGGTGGCGCATGCCTGTAGTCCCAGCTACCCAGGAGGCCGAGGCAGGAGGATCGCTTGAGCCCAGGAGTTCGAGGTTGCAGTGAGCTACGATGACGCCACTGCGCCCTAGCTGGGGCGACGGAGTTGACACCCTGTCTCAAATAAATAGATAGATAAAAACATGCATCAGTAAAAAGATGCTTGTTTCTTAATTTAGCAGTTCCTTGACTCTGGGTTCTGACGTGCTCGGTCTCCCCAGGAGAAGGTGCACCAGGAACTCCTCACGGTGCTTACACGGGAGAGCGCGACGGTTCACAGCCGCTCAGCACAGGTGCCTGCAGCACGTGGCGGCGTGGGGTCTGCCGCAGCCGGGTGCGGAACGCTGCGCCCCCCACCTTCAGGCACTGGCAGTGGCGCAACATCGCCCCACGCCTCGGCCGCATTTTGCAGACCCGGCTCCTGATCCTAGTCTCTCCATGGATGGTGCCCACGACGCCCCCGCGTGAGAGCAGCACAGGCGGCGACCCCGAGCTGCGCATCCCGGAGGAGCATGCCTCCCCACGGCCCCCTTACCCACTGAAACCCGTTTCTCAGAGAGAGCACAGCCTCCCAGGAGCCACCCGGCAGCCTTTCGTGGACAGCAAAGGGAGGGATCAAGGAACGTGAAGGGGACACTGCCTACATCCCAAGATGGCGCAAGGCCCGAAAACAGTGGACCCCACGGAGCAGTTCCAGGGGTTTCTCTCGACCACTCTGGCAGAGCAGGAAACGGAAAGAGCATGACTGTCATTGCTCGGTGTGGGGTGTGTGTAGGTACCTGACACAGAGCAGGTGCCGGGGAGCGTTGTACCCCACCGAGCACAAGCACGACGGGTCCGCAAGGACGTCAATACAGTCTGCCCGCTCAAATAAGGCAAAGGGAAAACCAGTCTTACAATAATATACGCACACAGGGCTTGATGACGGTGTCCACCTGAGTCCACCTGAGTCCCTGGGATGCACGACCTGGTCGCACGGGTCCCTCCTTGGCCTTTCCCCTCTGTGCCTGCCCTGCACAGGGATGGAGACACATGCCCCATCTCTGCACCCAGGACGCTGTCCTACAGAACAATGCTTTTCAAACTTTGGATTGTAACCCACTGGTGTGCTGTGAAATTAGAGTGGGGGGTCATTACCAGTACATCCCAGGCAGTAAGGGCGAGCACTGTCTCCAGAGACCGCAGCACGGTGACGTGCGCACGCGCACTGGCAGGTACACGCGAGGTCACAATGTGCTACTTCTTCCCATAAATCGTGGTCACGACATAAAATCCATTTCCTACTGAGAAACACTGTGCCACGGACACAGTCCCTACGCTAGGGCCACTGTGATCAGGAATTCGATCAGTGCATTGGCTGAGCGTTAAAAATGCCCACACACTCACCATTCCACACGAATGAAGACGTATTCCAAGGGCGAGAGCTCAAAAACTCCCCAGAACCTCCCTCGGTTCCCCGCCGCAGGACTTGCTCCTGGGTGGCGGCCCGGCCAGGCAGCAGAGCTGGGCTGAATTACCTGTCCAGTCACCTGTGACTTGAGAGGAAACAGGAGGCGTGGCAGCAGGCATCTGACAGCATAAGCCCACTCCGTGTTTACTATCACAGAAGCCTGTCATCAAAAGAAAACACCCTGGAGCGAAGCATATTTATGCAAAGAACACGAAGCTCATCTTTGATACTTAACAAGAGGGAATCAGAGCCTTCATCGAGGGTGTGGTGGCGCAGGAGCATTCCCTAAAACGCACACCTGCTCAGACTGCTTTTCTACTTAAAATTCTCCAACGTCTCCCCCGGGCACTTAGGCTGCAGCGCAAACTCAGGAGCACCCAAGGCCTCCCACCATCCGGCCCCTGCTCCCTCCAGCCCCATGGGGACCCTATAGCCAGCCCAGGCTACGGCCTCAGGCTCCCACCACGCATGCCCCTTCCTACGGGCACCTGGTACCTGCATGTTTTTCTCTTCTGTCTCCATCAGGCTGGGAAGCGCCTGGGGCAGGAAATGCATTTCACTCCTGCACCTCACAGTCCACACTGAGCCACAGTGTTTTCACCCTCCTCCATTCTCCCTCCACCCCCTCAGGGTGGAAAGTCTCGACACCGACCAGCAGGGCCAGGAGAGGAGGGCAGACAGCTCCGAGGGCCGACAGCTCGGAGGAACAGATTCGCCGTGCAAGGACCATCACAAATCACGGGCAGACACATCTTTGTCCCACAGAAACCAAGTTATGCATGCATGCATGTGTATTGTATGTTACATATCGCAGGTTACATATTTTATGTATGCATATAGAGTATAAGGCACACGTGCACACACCACTATAGATGTGTGTGAAACATACGTATCGATAATGATGAATTAAGGCGTGAGGGGAAAGTGATACACACTAGTTTCATCTCAACAAGATGACAAATCACCCCCAAGTTCAAATAACTGACTCTGTTTGCGAAGTTGTAACAAACACTGGACACAGCAGCTACCACAAGTGGCAAACCCATCGCCGAGGAAGCCCCGAGCTTGTGCCTGCAGTGCACCCCGAGCGCTCCCTCCAGGACACCTGCTGCCCCTCGCCCCCTCCTCCCGAGTCCTGCTCATCCGCCTCGCCGGCCTGTGGCAGGAGGCCAGGTGGGCCTGTTTCGAAGGAATCAGGTGGGACTTAAGGACCTGGCTCAGAGCATTCCAGCGAGGGAGTAAACCTGTCTCCGCACCCGCCCTGCTGTCCAGCCCCTGCCCACGGGGGGACCCTTTCCCACCGCAGGAGACAAGGACTGGGAGCCGCCCGGTCGGTACCCAGCGCGCCTGGCCAGTGTTTCTAGCTCGCTGTGTAAACTGTCAGAGCCTGGCACCCACGCTCGCTGCCGCTGCCGCCGCAGATTTGCCCGCAGAGCTGCAGGGCACTTTGGGAATCTTACCGAGACCTCAGCTCTCACAGACTGCAGCAATTCACACGTAAAGATGGGGGCTGCTGACGATGGCCCACGGCTACCTACGTGCTTCTTTCGCACCTAGCAGCAGGTCGGGAGGGCCGAGGGTGTCCCCAAGACCCCTGCCCGCCCTTCGCCCTGACATCCCAGCCCCACTCCCGTCCTGCCACACCTGGTTTCCCGAAAGACACCTGGTTTCCTGCCACAGTTGCTGTCTAAGCAACCTCTCTGTTCCTGCCCCTACCCCGTGCAATTTGGGGTAAAGACAGGGCCCAGCCCATCCTGCTGTCCCCGGGCCCTGCCATCGCGGCCTCCTGAAGCACAGCACTACAGACAGACCCTTCATCCTGCAGACAAGGGTCGCGTCACCACTCTGATGGGCATTTCAAATAGTATTTCAAATGCTAATGGCTATGTGCATTTGCTTCTCTGCACCACACACCGTGTCACAGCTGTGATGAGGCTGGTCTTCCCCCAGTCAGGTGTAATAATTTCAGCCGCCTCTCCTCTGCAGACAGGTAAGACTGCAAGTTGGACTGTGGGAAATGTGATTCAGAGCTTCTCTTCCCACCTGGCAGCCAGCCTCTTTGTAGGGCACACACCTGGCTTCTGCAGCACCCTCGCCAGGAAAAGTGCCCTTGTCTGCCTGGGGGGCCAGCCAGGGCAGTGCCCAGATCTGCCCGGAGCGGTGCAGTTAGACCCAGCACTGCGACAGCAAACCACAAACGAGAACAGACCAAACAAAGGCCAGTTTGTCCTCCTACCCCTCCCAACTCAAATAGCTCAGAAACAGTGAAAACATAAATAGGATTTAAAAAAAAAAAGTACCAGGGCTTTGTCCAACAAACAAATTCAGGTGAAAAGCAGTAAGGAACTGGTGCCTGGCTAGGAGTGAGGACGGCTGAGTTCTCGGCAGCCTGGGCCCTGCCACTATCCCCGTGACCCTGGACGACGAGTCCAGCTTCTCCCGCCTCCAGGGCCCTCAGGTAACGAGTGAGACGGCACCCGGAGCCTGCCCGAGTGTGACGGGAGAAATCGCTGTCGATGGTCTAGACGAAGTGCGAGCAGAACGTTGGCCACGTGCACCTTTCAAAAATAAGGTGCTCCTGAGCAACCCGGTCCCAAAAACCCACAAGAATGTGCCTGGAGAAACCATCTCTGGAGCACACGGCACACAGCAGGCTCTCCCGGCAGGGACAGACGGACAGACTGACAAAATCAGAGCTGCTTCAGGTGGGAAGGTGCGCGTGCCAACGTGGTTAATATTTGCTCAGTTTAAATGTGATTTTTAAAGTCAAGCTCTGGTATCAGTTAGGCCCTTAGCAACCCCGGCTCCTTAGAGAGTGGCCACAGCTGCCCCAGGCCGGGGGCAGCGCGCGCCTCCCACGCCCACTGTCCTCCCGCACCAGCACCTCGCCCTCCCCAGGCCCCCCAGCACGTCTGTTCTTCCTCTCTCATTCCTTCTTCCTCCTCGCTCATCCCCTAAAGCACGAGTGCCCCAAGGTCCTGGGCTTGGCCTCTCGCCAGCTCCCTCTAGAAACTCACCTCCGCCACCATCTATGCCCTGATGACGCCAAATCTGTCGCTCGGGCTCAGGGGACAGCTCCTGAGCTCCAGATCTTTACCTTCCAGCCACCTCCTAGAAAGCCTCATTTGCAAATCCCCCAAACACACTCAGTGCTGGGGTGTCAAAAACAGACCCTTCCTCCCAAAGCCGTTCCCTGTCTTTCCACGGCTTGACTCAGCAGCGTCCAGCCCTCCTCACCCGCCCTCCCCTCCCCTCCCCTCCCGCCACCCAGCGCCCTTCAGCCCCTGGTCCGCTCTCTTCAGCCGCGGCAGCCACTCCCTGAAGTGCCCTCTGTGCAGGGCTCCCATTCCGGACAGATGCCGCCTGTGGTGCAGTGAGTGTCCCCGGCGGCCTCCAGCCTTGTCTGCCCTCTGCCTGGCCCCTACGACCTGCCACCGCCCAGCCGGCCGGCCCCCTCCTGCCCCACAATGACCCACGCGGTCTGTGCAGAGGGCTCCTTGCCCCCTTTCCTGCCTGCCGGTGCCACACGTGCTGCACGGCGTGCCCTCCTCCACCAGGCCCTGCGCCCCACTGTGCACACGGCTCCCTGCCCCTGCCGCAGGCCACTGTCCCCCTACAGCACAGCAGTTCCCAGACTCTGTGGATCACAATCAACTGGGCAGTTAATTTAGGGCTAAGATTCCAAGTTCCGTCCCCGCAGGCTGTGACTGCGTGGGCTGGAGTGGGGCTCGGGGTACAGCCCCCGCTTCCCACGTCCAAAGACTCTCCCGTGGACGGCAGATAGAACCATTCTACGCGGCCCCGATGGTGAGAAAGAACTACAACCAGCAAGCGAAAAACATGGGACACAGGCTTCCACCCCCTGACGAAAAACAGGCCAATATTCATTTGGTTCTTGAATAATTAAGAACTACGCAAAACTGAAACGGGCTGCCCCACGAGGCTGGCGGCGTGCATCTCTGCGGTGCTGGCGAAAGGCTGACTGACCGGTGTCGTGGTGTCGAAGGATCCAGCATCGGACAGGACTGCAGCAGGTAACCAAGACTTCCGCCCTGAATGGTTTTACGAAAATAGTAATTAAGTATGGTCAACCCTGCCACATCTCACTCAGAGCCCTGTGGCAATAGTGACCTCAGGGACACACCCTGCAAAGACGAATGGTTCTGATACCAACGGTCAACATCAGCCCGGACCTGGATTCCCACCGGAGCCGCCTGCAGACACAGGGGCAGGCGCTGAGGCCAGCAGTGATCAACTCTGCCTGAGAAATGGCACTTGAATCCCAAGTATTCTTGCTACAGAAGCAAGAAGCTCTCAAGTTGGGTTTTTTTTTTTCAGTTGATGAGACCAAAGATAGAATTCAGATGACGAAGATCAAACAACCTCCTATTTATTCAGAAAGATTTTTTTCTGTTGAAGTTTCCAATATCAAATACATATATTCCTGACCCTGATCTCCAAGAGCTTGTATCCCACAGTGGTCAGTCCAGAGGTAAAGAAGGATCAGTCTTCAGAGCTGACGTATTTCATTCCAGCTCAATGCCCAACAGCCCGATTCTCCCACAGAGCAACCCGGGACTCGTCCATTAACTCTCTGCAGGGAAACGGTACGGGGGACCATGCTCTGGGTTATTCCCTCCTCCTGCCAAGCAGTAACCAGCATCTCTTCCAGAACATTCCTTGGCTGTGAAAGAAACACACAATTTACTGTGAGTTCTGGACTTACAGAAACAAACATTTACTTTGAATTTCAAATAATCGATGTATCCTTACGGTCAAAAACTGAGTACACCCAGCTAGGGAATCCTCGTCCCTTTGGGACAGGCGGTGCTTGGAAGGAAAGTACACCAATCGCGAGGGCTGCTCCAGGAAGCACATTTCAGCACCAAGTCAGTTTGCTCTCATGACATTCCCCACGTCGAGGCACAAACTGGTGTTGTCGGGACAGGAATTGGTCGGGGAGGAGACTGCAAGGGCTGTCTTCCAAGTGACACCGCCAGACTTCCTTGTGCACAGAGGTGAAGTTCCTTTACGACGGATTTCACCTCTCACAGAGCACGGCACACAGCGACAACGACCCTTCCCTGCCAGCCTGGCTCTCTGCGGGACTCGGCTGCCTCCCGTACATCGGAGGCACTGATGGAGACACCGAGGGGAACAGTTTTCCAAGTATCTGCAGGGAGGCAGCACCCCGACTTAGTTAACAGACCTTTCCATTTTAGTCACTCTGTGGAACCAACGCTCGAAAAGCAGAAGACTGATGCTGAGAGCGCCGAGGGCGCACTGTGCGGGTCCTCCCCACGGACGGCGCCCGCTCTCCTCTCCAGGGAAAGGGTGAACAAAGCGTTGCGAGTGCATTTCCCAACGACGACGCCTGTCTGCCTTCATCTGGCCCTGTCTCCCCTCGGCCCCCATCTGCGCCGCACCACAGGCAGCCAGTCTACTCACTCGAGCCACGGAGCTCGGTGGCACCTGCACTGGTCACTCACCAGCTGCTCTCGGCGTGGGGCCTGTCTCCCCACAGACTGCACGCTGCTTGTGGACGAGGGCGCCGTCCTCCATGCCCTGGGGACGAGGGCGCCGTCCTATGTGCCCTGTGGATGAGGGCACCGTCCTCCGTGCCCTGGGGACGAGGGTGCCGTCCTCCGTGCCCTGGGGATGAGGGCACTGTCCTCTCTGCCCTGTGGACGAGGTGCCGTCCTCCGTGCCCTGTGGATGAGGGCACTGTCCTCTCTGCCCTGTGGACGAGGTGCCGTCCTCCATGCCCTGTGGATGAGGACACTGTCCTCTCTGTCCTGTGGACGAGGTGCCGTCCTCTGTGGCCTGTGGACGAGGGCACCGTCCTCCGTGCCCTGTGGACGAGGGCGCCGTCCTATATAGCCTCTGGACAAGGGCACTTTGCACCCACTGCCCCATAGCACTACACACGCTTCTCACACACAGCTGGTACCCATCAGATACTTAGTTTAACACTTCCTGCCTGCTGGGCTGCTGGCTTCCTTCCTTCGTTTCCTCGTGAGGAATTACTGAAAGACTTCTGCACACACGATACTGTTCAAAGCATCCCCGTCTTTGGGCATGCAGGAAATAGAGAACAAAGTCATCCACTGAAGATTTTTAAATCTAGTTGCTACTCATAGGACTTGTGCCCCTACACAAAATAATACCTGTCATTAAAGAACATTTTTAAAAAAGCAATAATGTTCACTGTGGAAAAGAATGGAAAATACATAAGTAATTTTTAAAATTAATACTTATATAACCCATCACCAAAGCTAACCAATGTTAATATCTTGACATGTATCCTTCAGAGCAGATGATTATGTATACATATTTTTGCCAAAAATAGTATCATATTATAGATACTATTACATAATGTTTTCATTTACTATATTAAGACTCACTGTATGCTAATTATACTTATCTTCGGAACAGAACCTTTGTATGACCTTGGTATACTTGAGACCAATCTTTGAGAGCGCATGTTCACTCGCTTCAAACTTACCGACAAGGGCAGGTCTAGCAGAGACAGCAACAAAGAGCGTGAACAGTACACGGGGTTAAAGACTTCCAGCACTGGCAGGCCTCCCCAAAGTAAGATATCAAGTTATATGAGTATTTCAGCTAAAAGAGTGCTCTACTGCTGTTAATTTGACCATTAAAATGTTTCACATTTTAAAAAATGAGACTAATTATAAAGACTTAAGGTATCTCTAAGACCACAACCAATATTTATTTTAATTTTTATTACAGTAGTACTCCCGACACTACATATTTTACCATGGAAATGAGACCCACCGTTATCACTGTCAGCTGTCAAAACAGCTCCGGAAGCCCAGGTCATAAGCCAACACCAATCCACAGACCATGTGTTCGTTAAAAATGCAAAGCTGTCCTCAGAGCTGACTTCTAGACTCCTCTGACATGAGGCATAGCAGGTTTTGCTCTGTTTAGACAAAGCTCTTCTTGCCATTGGAATAATTAAACACACACACACGCACTTAAGAAGTCTCGCGTTTTCCTCTGGCGCAGTCCTCAAGACTTGTTAAGGGAAGCGACTTGAAGCCCGCCCACCTGATCACCTCTGCTCTCCGGTCTTGTCATTTGCAGGCCTTTGTTGCCACCTGGCATGTTTATCATTAACCTGGTAACTACAGAGCACAGAACTTGGTTACAAACTGATTAGTTTTTCCCAAAAGATGAGTCAGACTCTTGTACCTCAAGCAAAGATAGTAGTTTTCCAATTTAGCTCCTCTCTGTAGGATACAAGTAGGCAACGAGCTCATAGTCAGTGATCTACCTCCTTCTCTTGTCATTTTCATAACCAGAGTGGCAAGGCACCTTCCTGACCAAAACACACATAAACTCTAACTCTCACTCAAGAATAATTTATGATGTTTACCATCTTTGCGTTCCCCTTCTCATTTCTATTAACTGATTTCCATACCAATTAATATCAAACTGTTTTCCACTACTTTTACTTTCTGAATTTTCTATTTGTTCTATTCACTTTGTCTTCTAAGATGTGTTTATGTTTCTACTGAGGTCCCGTTAGAAACACCAGAAAGAAGGAGGCTGAGATCCGAGGTCACCTGGCTGTGCCCTGGCCATACTAGTTGGCTCTAGGATTCCTAAATCGCTGTCCCAAATCACACCATGGTCTCCTATCTGTAAGTTCCCTCTAGCTGTAGATTTCATTAACATACTTCAAAGCTCCATGTACAAGGTCTATTTGGCCTGCAAAAGACTTTGAGTGATAAGGTCACTAAACTGTAAACTGATACAATCGCACAGAAGTACAAACGTGACTCCCACACCAATAAACCAAGAAATGTTCCAGTACAAACTGTGAAACTATCAGACTAGAACAGCTGTCCAACAATCTTACACAAACTAGCACAACACGCAACTAGCTTTAAAAAAAAGGCAGGCGTACACCACAAAGGTACAATGACAACATCAAAAGATGGCCTCTCTTCTCTCACTCACACCTCCGCTCGCTTTGTGTTCCAAACACGTGCCTTTGCCCGTGTACCTCAGCGGGTACAATTACGAGTTTATGCTCCGATTGAATCACCACACAGTCAAGCCTTGCCCCCCATGCCAGACCTCGGTGCAGGCAGCCTCGCCGTGCGGCGGCCCGCTCTGCTACCGGGGCGGGCCCCACGAGGACGCGGCAGAGAGCGGCTGACGTCATGCCAGGAGAGAGAGGCCTTTCATTGCAAACACCCAACTCGCCACTTCTCATCCTTCGGGTGTTCCTACAGTCCCTTCTCAGCGGTCAGCACAGTGTCACCTGCAGCACTAGCAGCTGACGTGGGTGAAGGCGGCGGTGACGTCATGCAGACCTCCCACAGAGGACAAGCACCAGGGAAAGAACCCACATGGACAGCCCAGAAAGGCGATGTCCCCACCTGCTAGCAGATGGGACACTACAAATCTCGCCGTGGTGAAACTGGCTGTCCCATCCAGGGGACTGTGCTTAGAGCCTGGAACCACCACCAAAAGTGAGGTGCAACGAGAACTCAGAATTTTTTAACCAAAGATGTCTACACCCTGCTTCAAACCCAGTCTCTCTCCCTTACTGGAAGTCGCCGGCAGGACGGCCAGTACTGGAGTACACTGAAGTGACAGGAGGAGCGCGAAGGGGCACAGAAGCGCACTTAGATGGACAGGGGAGGGAGCCCCAGGCCCTTGGCTCTTCGACCAGAGGCTGCTTGGTGCTCAGACACCCCATGTGCTATCGACCCCTCTCCCTCCTGCTACAAGCTGACGCCCACGACACACATGCAACACCCAAATATTTGGTGCAAACCTAAAAGGCAACTCTTAATGCAAAAATTGGTGGAGTTTTTATACTCAGTTCCCACCATCTGCCTCCACCTCTGGGGAAAAGGGGACTCATGGGAAGGCCAACAGGAGAAAGGGGGGCAGAGGGGGACAGAAAAACACCAGAGGCCGGGCGTGGTGGTGCGCACCTGCAGTCCCAGCTACTCGGGAGGCTGAGGCAGGAGGATCACTTAAGCCCAGGAGTTGGAGACTGCAGTGAGCTGTGATGACGCCACTGCACTCTAGCCTATGCGACAGAATGAGACCCTGTCTCCTGGGGCCAGGAACGGACACCGCCTGTCAGCTCTCGCCTGCGCGGTGCATCCTCCCTGCTCAGCCTCCACTCCAGTGAGAAGCCTGCGCCCTGAATCTCAGTGGCCTGCTTTGCCTTTTGAAAAATGACATTAGAGACTCTTTTAAATCAAATTATCTTTGCAAATAAACTAAAATGGCCAGTACATCTGAAGGCAGAAACTGGAAAATCCACATCATATTTACTTATGCTCTTTGCATGACTATTGCAGTTGCTGTGGATAACCTGGAAATTCCACAAATTAAAAATTCAGGACTCTCTTGTCATACTGACTTTTGAAGTACTGTACCTATAATGGAGGTGCCAGGTCTAACCTGACAATGCACAGCAGCGCTGAGAGCAACACTAAACGGGATGGGCACGGACAACACTGCGGCCTGCCCTCCCGGGGACAGTGCGATACTGTGCAGCTCCTCACTCGAATTATCTCACTGCAGCCCCCGTTAGACAGCAAACTCCCTGAGGGCAGATAGCACGTTTTTCTGACAAGAGAAGCTCCACAGGATATTTTATTCTCAATCTAGCTCTTAAAATAAACTTGTTTCCAAAGTGGCTCAGAGATGTGATTTTTTTTCTCCACCGATAATGAGAGAAGTGACCAGCAGGAAAGCCCAAAGTCCGGGGCCTGGGCAGGGTGAGCCTGGCCGAGACCCCGGGTGGCCAGGCCAGTGCAGCACTCAGGAAAGACACTGTTCTCCAAGACCTCACATCCTTTCACACCGTGGACCACCTACGGCTCACATTTTCTGTGCTCCATCAGAAGTTGAAAACACCTTACTCACCTTGATTTCAAAAGCCAAAGACAGCCAGAAATAAAATTAATCAATTTCCAACTGTGCCTTAGCCATATGCCTGTTGGTTGGAAGAAAATCTCTGAAACATACAAGCCAAGCACGGTGTCACCTGAGGGGGAAGCAGGCTGGAGGAATCAGTACCTCGGCAACTGCTGCAGCTGACCTGTATCAAGACTTGCTTAATGTATGTGTCACCAGACAGTTTGATTCTTAGGGGCGATCTTTCTGATCTACCTCCAACATTCATATTCATCAGCTCTGTGATTACAAGATCAAGTCCAACAGGCAATGACTCCTAACTGGGTGTCCACGAGAGATGACTCCCACGGAATTAAATTCCCCAAGATGAGTTCACAGTCATGTCTACCTGTCATAAAAACATTCGGTCCCTTCACTGCTGTTATTACACAGCAAATGGAACCGCAGAGTACTGGAGTGAGCAGTTAAGAATGCGGCTTTGCTTTCAAGCTGGCTTACACGATCGTGAAGGCAGGGAGGAACATGACTCGCCAAGCAGCCCACTCCCTGCTGGACCACGTCAACTGTTAGAAACTACCTGGCAACCACGGCCGGGGGTTTTGCTCCCGTGCGGCGCACCCACAGGCCCTCGACCGATCGTCCCAAGCAGAGCTGAGACCCCACTCCTTCCTCCGCGGAAAGGCCACTCCACTTATTTGAAGGCCTTCGTCTTACAACTATGGAGCCCTCTCTGTCCTGGAGCGCCTCAACTGCTTCCTGTGTGACAGGGTGTCCAGATTCTTGGCCACCAGAGTCCCTGCGTGTGAGCCAGCTCTGGTGTGTCAGTGCCCTACCGTGCCGCAGCGCCGGAACCTGAACACGGATGGTCTGACCACGCAGGGATTCCGCAGCACGCCCACGTGCACTGCTCGAGACGCCCATCTTCCACAGACGCAACCGGAAAGTCCAGCGGGCTGTCGTCGGCTGCCTCATGCTCTTGGCATACATCACAGTTTAAGGTTTTGTTGGGTTTTATTTTACTACAAACCCTTTTTCTCCATCCGGAGTCTTTTCTACTTTCCTATCCTAAAATTATGTATGAGTTTCTGAACCCAAATTTTCACCACTGTTAAATTTAAATTTTATTATATATGTGTTAAATGATTTTTCTAGCCTCCTAATACATTTCTGAATTATAATTTTTGTTAACGTATTTATTCTTTCTAGCAAGAAATATGATAAGCCGTCCTTCTAAACATCAATTAGTGAAAAACTTCAAAGAGGACAATGTTAGAATCTCTCTTCCTCTGCAATAACCCGTTTTCAGTAATCATAATTAGTAGTGGCAGCATTAGTATTTTTCTTCTAACTCTGTTGTACATGTGAAATGGGAGAAATCCAACGAGTAATAATGACATATTCTAACCATCATCCTCTGTGTCCTTGAAAACTAGGATTCTCAGTGTGGATGGAAGTAGATAAACGTAATATAGAAAAGTTCGTAATTATATACAATTATATATAAGTTCATAATTATACATAATTTTGGAGACAGGGTGTTGCCCCGTTGCCCAGGCTGGAGTGCAGTGGCACTACCACAGCTCACTGCAGCCTCCAACTCCTGGGCTCAAGCAATCCTCCCGCCTCAGCCTCCCAAAGTGCTGGGATTATAGGTTTGAGCCACTGTGTCCAGCCTCATAATTATATTTTAAAAGTTAACCAGTCATCTTTTGGAGATGACAAGGAAAAATGATAACTAAAGGAACTTCAAACATGTATGTGAGCCATACCACTGGTAACCAAACAGTAGAGGAAGGGATGCACGTCCTTATAAAAATGTTTCTGCTTCTGCACAGCCAAGGAAACTATCACCAGAGCAAACAGACAACCTACAGAATAGGAGAAAATATTTTCATATTACACATCCGATAAAGGGCTGATAACTGGAATCTATAATAGAACTCAGGAAAATCAGCAAGAAAAAAATCAAACAACCCCATTAAAAAGTAGGCAAAGGACATGAACAGAAACTTTTCAAAAGAAGACAAACGGCCAACAGACATACGAAAAAATGCTCAACATCTCTAATCATCAGGGAAATGCAAATCAAAACCATAATGAGATATCACTTAACTCCAGTGACAATGGCCTTTATCAAAAAGTTCCAAAACAATAAATGTTGGCATGGATGCGGAGAGATGGGAACACTCATACACTGCTGGTGGGACTGCAAACTCGTGCAACCTCTGTGGAAAGCAATATGGAGATACCTCAAAGAGATACAAGTAGAACTACCATTTGACCCAGCAATCCCATTACTGGGCATCTACCCAAAGGAAAAAAAGACATTCTGTAAAAAAGACATCTGCACCAGAGTGTTTATAGCAGCACAATTCACAATTGCAAAGATGTGGAAACAACCCAAGTGCCCATCAATACATGAGTGGATTAATAAAATGTGGTATATGGATACCATGGAGTTCTACTCAGCCACAAAAAACAATGGTGAACTAACAGATCTTACATTATCCTGGATTGAGCTGCAGCCCATTCTACTAAGTGAAGTATCACAAGTATGGAAAAACAAGCACCACATATACTCACCATCAAATTGGTATTAAATGATGAACACTTAAGTGCATGTATAGTAGTAACATTCATCGGGTGTCGTGCAGGTGGGAGGGGGGAGACGGGTGGGTATATTCACACCTAATGGGTGCGGTGCACACCGTCTGGGGGATGGACATGCTCGAAGCTCTGACTCAGGTAGGGCAAAAGCAATATACGTAACCTAAACATTTGTATCCCTGTAATACACTAAAATAAAAATAAATAAATAAATAGAAATATTTAGAGAGCAAGGCAAAGAAATAAACAAAAAAGAATGTTCCAGCTAATAAGTAAAAACAAAATAACAGAATTACAGTATGGCCATTTTATAGCCCCCAGTGAATTAACGTAGCTAGGAAGATAACATTGAAAGAAATATGGACCAACACACATTACATGCCCCCTGATGAAAAAATACAACATCTCTTCTAGACTTGTCCAAGAGACCAAATTCTGATCAAGCTTCTAAACATAGCTACCAATTTACAGGGAGTACAGAAGCCACAGAAATAGGCTGAACTCTGCCATGAGTATGCAGTTAGCAAAATCCACAGCGAAAGAAACTCTACAGGGCTGAGGTCCCCAACTCCCCTGGCTGCGGACTGGTACTGGTCTGTGTGGACTCTTAGCAGCCTGGCCACACAGCAGGAGGTGAGTGGCAGATGAGCCAGCAAAGCTTCCTCTGTATTTGCAGCCGCTCCCCATCACTCGCATCACCACGTAAGCTCCGCCTCCTGTCAGATCAGTGGCGGCATTTGATTCTCTTAGGAGCGTGAACCCCACTGTAAACCGTGCATGCGAGGGATCTAGGTTGCGGCTCCTTATGAGAATCTAAAGCCTGATGATCCGAGGTGGAGCTGAGGCGGTGATGCTAGCGCTGGGGAGTGGCTGCAAATACAGACTATCATTAGCAGAGAGGTTGGACTGCACGATAAATGTAATGTGCTTGAATCACCCCAAAACCATCCACCCACAGCCCCAGGTCTGTGGAAAAACTGTCTTCCATGAAACCTGTCCCAGGCACCAAAATGGTTGGGGACCACTGCTATAGGGCAACAGGTCCCGGATCTTTAACAAATAAATTTCAAGGAAAAGAAATGGATAGAAGGAGAACCTCCATATTGAAGGAAACTTAAAAGACATCAAGTTTTTAAATTGGGGAAGATTAAGCTATAGATCAAACTTGGAAACGTCAGGAAGTCATTATTATAAGTTGAGACATTGGTCACTTTTGGAGGCAGGGAGGGAAGGGCAGGATGTGATGGGAAAGGGGGACAGACTTCTAGTTCCTGACATGGGTGGTGGTTCCAGGGGCAACTGCCTTAGAATAATTCACTGCAGTGTACATTTGCTGCCTATGTTTTCATGATTCTGTATCTGTGTTTTATTTTACAATAAAAAGTTTAAAGTTTTAATTAGGGAAGTTTTTTTTAATTTTAAATTAAACATCTATCCTACCTTTTTCTTCTTTCCTCATCCCTGTATCTTCTCAATTTGACTTATGATGAAATAGATATTAAAAGTAAATACAAGAGAGTTTTTCTCCATCAGATAAGCTACACTAGCCTTAAACAATGCATTTACATCACCTGTGCCATCTGCAAGCTTGGTGTGGTGGCGGTGCACCCACCCCAGAACCTCTGGGTTCTGGCTGCCACGGGCTCCCCCCACCACCACGCTGCCTCCTCCACGAAGACTGCCCCTGGCTGAACAGGCCTTCCCACAGACGTCACACCCAGTGGCCCACCCAACCCCAGCACTCAGAAGGCAGCAGCCAGAAGTGACTGATCCTGGGGACTCCTCAAAGTGAGAGCAAATCCAGGAGCAATTTGTGCTCCAGAGTCCCCATGGGGTGTCTGCAACGAGCCCCTGGCTGGACCCACATCCTTGCATCGGCTCCTTCCTCCGTTGCCCAAGCCTGCGCTCCTCAGTCCCCTGCTCCTAGGAATACGTCCCCAATCAACCAGTGCAACCAGATTGCTAGCTCAGGCTCCACTTCTAGAAAACTCAACCTAAGACTCTTGAAAACGAAAAGTCAGTTTTGTAACAACTGAAGTGATTTTAGCATAACCGAAGTGAATTATCAGCAGGTAGCACAGGTCTTAGTAAGTCAGAATAAGTAGACATTTGCCCTTCTAGAAACCTTACATGCCATTAGCATGTCCCAAAATATCTTATTACTTTATTGGGACGAGCCACATAAAACTAAATCCTCCCTTCATCAATTCTTCAAGTCTTCCCAAGTTTTAATCACCGTCAGGGTGTCAAAGTTGCACTCCAAGTTTAAAGGAATAGGGAAGGTCTAATACAACAACACAAAAAAGCACCGTGACGATGTGGACCGAAGCGGGGGGGCGCCCACCTTGTGAGAAAGGTCCTCTGCAGCTGTGCCCAGCACCTGCGCCACAGTGTGACAGTCTGACAGCTTCCGTCCACCGCCGGTCATGTCAAACAGGCACGGAAAGGGTGGAAACAAGCGCCTCTTTCGGTTCACTTCCCTTTCCGGCACCCAGTGAAACCAAACTGGAACCCCGTGTGCTGACAGCACGTTCCAGAGCAGAACCACCTTGAAGACGGACGGTGGTGACACAGGAGCCAGCCTTGGGGCGCAAGGGCTCCTCTAAGCTGCCAGAGGACTCTGTGAAAGTCTGCAGCATGACTATCTGACGACATACGCCCTGCCCCAGCGCCGACCACACTGCACACCGAGGGAGCCGACGGCAAATCTCTGTAAAATGATTTTAGAATGTATTTGAAAAGAAACTGTGTTTGAGCGCCATTAATGGATTATGGGTTCAGAACAGCAGCTGAATAATCTTTGATTTGCCCAGCCCCCACCTTCAGGCAGGGGGGTGTCTAAGTCGTCTCAGGCCCTGCTTTGGCTTAAGAGAGCTGCACATCAGTTCAGACAGCCTCCAGTTCTCCACGTTTCCACCACACAGGTGATGCAATTTCTGAATCACAGTAGCCTATGTCAAAATTAAAGAATGTGCAAGAGAATACACCCAACAGCAGCAAAAGAACATTCCCCGTTTATGTCCATTCCATGCTGTTTGCCCCCAAATCACACCACTTCTAAAAGCAAATTCCCTTTTCATGAATAAAAAGTTGTGTGGCAACTAAATTAGCACAATGAGGCCTTCAACGTGAGAAATTTTAGCATAAAAAATTGACAACTTATTATTGCATTTTCCAAAGCAGCTGAAGAAACTGAACTCCAAACATTTTTAAAATCCTTCGAGTTAAAGCACTGTTGTACTAACTAGGCAAAAAAAATATTATCTGGAGGGGTGACACCAGCCAGATGGCAGACCAGGAGGCTCCAGGACCTCAATCACCCACAGAAACATTAAAAAACAACTAGAGACTGGCTACGTTAACTTTATAAAAGTTTTAGAAAGCCAAGTTCTACAGCAACGAAGCAAATGCCCAATCAAGAAGCCACATTCAGAACACAGGTAATTCAGGGCATTTTTATGCAACCTTCTCCCACCACCTCCCAGCCTGGCACACCCTTGGTCTGAAGTTGGTGGCAGCCCAGTTCCCAGATCCCTCCCTCTTCAGGGAGCAGAGCTGACCTAATTTGCAACATATTAATCTGTCTGGGGACTGTTTTGAGGACTGGTCTCTGTGTTGCCTAACTTAGAGCTCAGATAGCAAAAAGTATCACAGCTCAGACCTCAGGCTAAGAAAAGCCCCAGGAAGACTACAGACCCACAGATGCCTGGGGCAAGAGATTCCCAGCAGAGGAATACAACAGAATATCTAAGGCCCACAAGCCAAGGTGAGATTCTTCGGGAAATTAAGAAAGTTAAAAAGCACCGTGTATACAGGGAATCGCATATAGCACACACAGGCCCAGGCAAGACTGCCGGCCTTCACAATGGGCTGATCCCAAAGCCCAGCTAATTAGTGAAGGTCTTCCCCAACAAAGTCACTGTAAAAAGACAAGAAGTGATTATTTTTTTCAATTGCCTAATTTTCAACAAAAAAGCACAAGGCATACAAAAACAAAACAAAACAAAACAGGAAAACATGGCCCATTCAAATGAAGAAAATAAAGTGGTGGAAACTGTCCCTCAAGAAACATAGGCATTGAATATACTAGACGAAGACTTTACAACATGGGTCTTAAATATCCTCAAAGAGCTAAAGTAAAACAGGGACTAAGAACTAAAGAAAATCAGGAAAATGATCTACCAACAAAATGAGAATATCAACAAAGAGATAAAAATTATAAAATGGAAGACCCCAAAGGCAATTACAGCAACAACAAAAATAAATAAATGGGACCTGATCAAATTAAAAAGCTTCTGCACAGCCAAAGAAACGGTCACAAGAGCAAACAGGCA
>NW_012148708.1:532412-547536 GCF_000956105.1 Propithecus coquereli
AGAAACAAAGAGGAGGGAACTGGGTCGGGAGACAAATGGTTACATTCCTATGAGACCCAGGAGATCTGTATTTTATATAAGATAAGGCAAATGTTAGAAGAGAAAAAGGGAGTAGAGGAAGCATCGGTCACGCAGGTGTCCCTGGGTAGGTCGAAGATCGTTTGATCTTGTCTTGTCTCTGTTCTGCACCTCGGAAGACAAACCTATGATCGATATTATTAGTGTGGAGTCGAACAGACCTTACTTTTAGGAGCTAGACTTAACCTGCAAACCCAAAGTTACACTTTGCGTGTCCTTATTTATGGGAGGCCAGAAAAGAATTTCCTTATGAATGACCTGTAGGGGCAGTGCCTGGCAGGTGCCTGAGGCCTTTTATCTTTCCATGGGGATCAGGCTGGTGCACAACGTCAGTAATGGCTATTCATCTGGAAGGGGGAGTTGCGTGACTCAGCCTCCCTCCTTTTTGCATAAGAAGTTGGGGGTCCTGAGGTACTGAGGTTTTTATTTTCCTTTACAAGTCTAAGAAGCAAAAAGAATTAAGAAAGTAAACAGAGCCTAAAGGACTTACAGGCACCATCGAGTGAACCAATATACATGTGGAAGTTCCAGAAGGAGAAGGGAAAAAGAGGAAGATATTATTTGAAGAAATAATAGCCAAAGATTTCCCAAATTTCAGAAAATACATAAATTTACAAATCTAAGAAGTTCAACAAACTCAAAGTGGGCTAAACCCAAAGAGACCCACACCAAGACACATTATAATCAAACTATTGAAAGACAGAGTCTTGAAAGCATCGAAAAAAGTGGCTCCTCACACACAAGAGACATTCAGTAAGAGCATCAGCAGATTGTTCAGCAGAAACCTGGCAGGCCAAAGGCAACGTGCTGTTATATTTAAAGCGCTGAAAGGAAAAAAAACCTGTCAACCAAGAATTCTATATCTGGCAAAACTACCATCAAAAAGAAGCGACAAATTAAGATATTCTCACAGAAACAAAAGCTGAGAGCATCACTGCTAGACCTGCCCCACCAGAAATGCTAATGGGTGTGTTCCAAGTTGGAATGCAAGGACACTAGACAGTAATTTGATGCCACATGGAAACAAAGTCCTCCAGTAAAGGTAAGTACATGGACAAATATAAAAACCAGTGTTATTATAATTTTGGTCTATAACCCCACTTTCTCTTCTTCTAAAGGACTTAAAAGACAAATGCATGAAAACAATTATAAATGTATTTTAATGGGTACATAGTATACAAAGATATAATCTGTGACAATAATAACATATAGCAGGGCGTGGAGCTGTCAAGGAATAGAGTTTTTACATGCGACTGATGTTTAATTGATATCGATTTAAAATCTATTGTTATAACTTAGTACATAATGTGTAATCCTCAAGGTAATCACAAAAAATATATAGAGAGAATACACGCAAAGGTAAGTGAGAGGGGAATCAAAACATGTCATTACAAAACGTATCAACACAAAGAAAGTAATGGAGGATATGAGGGAAAAAATCTGTAAGACAAACAGAGCAGCGAATATGATGACAAAAATAAGTCCTTCCCTATCACTAATTATATCAAATATAGACAGATTAAACTGTCTAATCAAAGTCACAGATTGGCAGAATGGTATTAAAAAAAACAGGATCCAACTGTATTTTGTCTACAAGAGACTAACTTTGGATCTAAGCACACATGTAGGTTGAAAGTGAGAGGACAGAAAAGGATATTCCATGCAAATAGTAATGAAAAGAAAACAGTGGTGGCCATACTAATATCAGACAAAACAGATATTAAGTAAAAAATTATCACAAGTATCAACACAAGAAGTTATAACAATTATAAACATATATAGACCAAATATGAGACGTCAAAATATCTAAAGGTATATGGACAGAATTGAAAGAGAATTAGCTCTACAATGATAGCAGACGATACCTCACTTCAATAATGGATGCAAACTAGACAGAAGATCAAATAGATGGATGGATTGATAAACAAAATGTGTTATATACAAAATGGAATACTGTTCAGCCTTAAAAAGGAAGGAAATTTTGACGCATGCTACAACCTGGATGAACCCTGAAGAGGTTCACTTATGCTAAGTGAAATAAGCCAATCACCAAAGGACAAATAGGGTATGATTCCGCTTATAAGGGACCTGGAGTAGCGAAATGCACAGAGGCAGAAAGTACAGCGGCAGCCGCCATGGGCGGGGGGAGGGAGAAACCAGCGCTTAGTGTCTAATGGGCACAGAGTTTCAGTCTGGGAAGATGAAAAGAGTTCGGGGACAGAGGGTGGTGATGGTTGCACAGTAATGTAAATGTACTTAATGTCACAAAGCTGTACACTAAAGGCGTTAACACTGTAAATTTTAATAGTATGTATATTCTACCACAATAAGAAAAAACATTAGCAATGGCTATCTCTAGGAACTAAGACTGAGCAATTTTTATTTCCTTTTTAAAATTACCTCTCTTTTTAAAATGTTCTTAATAATCTTTTATTACACTCTCTCTAATAAAAGAAAAACCCTTTTTATTTTATTACTTATTTTTTTATTTCAGCATATTATGGGGGTACAGATGTTTAGGTTACGTACGTTGCCCTTGCCCCCTCGCTTTATTTTATTACTTTAAAAAAGATTATCAGCATTACCCTGTGGTAGTGTGCCTATTCTGACTATACAAAGTTTTATTTACATTTTCATGCTAACTCTTTACCTTTACATATGAAAAGGACACAAGGCTTAAGAAATAGATATACCACAAAAGAAAAATAGATCTAAAGAGATGTGTTCACTATATAACACATTAGCTTTTAAAAAGCCATTATTTTAACCAGTGAATGCCATTCTCAAGCTACAATGGAATGTAGTCCCTAAAATGTGAGAAATAAAACTACCAAATACCTCCTTTTCCCTACCAAAATGTTGCCACTTTGCTCAAATTCCATTTCACAGATATAAATTAAGCATAAATAAAAATGTAAACCATTTTATGAATTTTTTAAGGATTTTTTGTCTTTTCCCTCCTCCCACCCCCAAACAGGAAAAAAACAACTCCCCCAGACTCACCGTTGTCCTCGTCAGAGGAGAAAATCCACGGAAAGCATCATTTTAAAACACCGTCACCTTCTCTCTCTCCCTTCTCCACCCTGAGTCTCCCACAAATCTACCCAGCTAAAAACAAACAAACAAAGCACACACATACACACACATGCGCACACACACGCACACGCATGCCAGAGTTTGTGTGCAGGACTCACACATTCAAACAACTACATTTGACCCTGCAATGCTCTTCAGTGCTGGCAGATGAGTTTTATTTTTTCATACAGAGGATAAGCACCAGTAATATTTGGAAACTGAACTGTCCTTCACAGAAATGCAAAGATGGAGAACACGGCACAGTTCGATTGTATTTTCACCAGAACCTTATCTTCACAGAGTAAACAGATGCGTGACAGTAACCTTTACACTCAGAAACAGTCACAAACAGATCCGCCAACGCTGCGCTCAAGGAGGGCACCGCCGTGGGCAGGGCTGAGGCTCCTCGGTCCGGGTCAACGACAGCAGGTACTGTTTGCACGTCTCTCGGTTCCAGGAAGCTCAACCACTACAAACTTGGGAAACCAGAGAGGATAAGAAAATAAATCTGATTTTACCCACTTGTCCTTCACCCCCACAGAGTGCCTGACTGGAGGACGCCTTAAACCAGCGGTCCTCACCCACCCTTGTTGGCACCAGGGACCGTTTTCCAAGACAATTTTCCACAGACAAGGTAGGGAGGACAGTTTCGGGATGATTCGAGCACATTACATTTATTGTGCACTGTATTTCTGTCGTTATTACACTGTAATGTATAATGAAATAATTACGCACCTCGCCACAGGTTGGGGACCCTGCCCCAAACAGAACAAAGGGAGAACACGCATCCGTGGCACCATTCTAGACAGCAGCAACGAAAGGGGAATAGAGCGAAAATGCTGGGAGACGTGGAGCAGCCACCACGCTCAGGGGAGCTGCAGGAAAGAGCAGATGAGAACACAGAGCCTTGCCCACCCACAGACCCCTCCCTGGCTTACGGCAGAAAGGAAAGAATGGAAGGAGAAAAATAGGGGTGAAGGGAGGAACCTGGAGCTATAGGTGGTCAAGAAGTTCTTATTGTTCCACTAATAGAAGGTTCAAAAACTTTCTATGACCATAACTTGCTACTTAAACCCGTCTACCTCTGTAACAAACACCCAGCAGGACTGAGGGGGCCCTGGCCGTGGGACTGCTCTCTGCTGGGACCGTGTCTCCAGGGCGGAAGGAGCACCGCGGCACAGAGGGAGCGCGAGCTTTTGAACTCAGTCTCGATCTCCGCTCTGCCTTTCGCTGGGTAACAGCGATCAAATTATTAATACTTAGCTTTTGTAAAACTACTTTCCTTATCTGCAAAAATGGACACACAACATTTTCCCTCTCCTCTGGATGTCAAACAAAAGCAGAAAGACAATGAAAAGAGTTTCATGGAATTTTCAAACTCCATGCTCCATGAAACTAGGGGAGAGATATCATCTACAGAATTCAAAACGCCCATAAGAACTCGAGGGGTGGCTGAGATGAGGCAGAATTTGCAAAGAGCAAAGCGAAGAAGAGAAGCACACAGAAATGAAAGATCTCAAGTGCCACCCGCAAAAGCGTACTCAAAGGTGAAGAACACACGCCGAAGGGCGCGGCTCCCACGCTCGCGACAATAACTACAAGAACTGGTGCAAGCGGAGCTGGGGCAGGAGCCCTCTAGGACCTACACTGTGTCCAAGAATCGGAAGAGATGAAACTGTTTTAAAAATCTCCTAGATGGATCGTATTTGCGGGAAACAGCCCTACCTCCGACGCGTCAGAGATGGAGGGAGGTCTGGGGTGTCACGAGTCTGAAAAGTGACCCCGGACGCCTCTCCATTGCACAGTACCTCTTGAAAGAGCCGCTCCTGGGAAACCCAGCTCACTCCATGATGAGTAATAAGAAAGGAATCGGAAAAGCAGTAAAAAGCTATTCCACGAAAAAATGTGAAAGGAAACCACAAAACTCGCCACAAGACAAAGAACACTCCCCTCGCGTGTTGCTAGTGAGCAGATGAAAATTGTGACAAATGTAAGATCTCCAGGAAGAAATGGTGAGAAAAAGGAAGGGAAATATGGGCTAGAGGAAGTCAGAAAAGGGAACTTTCCTAGGGGAAGAAAAGCCACAGAAATGAAGATGAATCTGATGGGCATAAGACAGAGTAGATGCTGCAGAAACCAAAGGACGGGTCGAGGAGATGCGTTAGAAAGGCCAAGAAAGCGAACCGAACTGGAGAAGAGTTAGGAAGGACCAGGGAGAAAAACAATAGGTTTTGAAGAATAGCAAATGAGATTCGACCTGTGCATAGTTGGAATCCCTACAAAATAAAAACAAACAATGGAATGAAACACGTATTTAAAGAAATCATTCAAGAAAATGTTCGTGACTACAAGGAGGTTTCGGTCTATCCGCTGAAAGGACACTAAGGGCGTCCCACGTGGCGAGAAAAACTGACCCAGATCAGTCAACAACCAGGCATGTCCTAGTAAAACTGGACTTCCTGAATTTCATTTTAAAAACAAGGAACAACTCCTTGAGGTAGTGCTATGGTTTGGATATTTGACCCCCCAAACTCATGTTGAAATTTGATCCCCAACATTGAAAATGGGGCCTAGTGGGAGGTGTTTGGGTCATGGGGACAGATCTCTCATAAACAGATTAATGTCCTCCCTGGGGAAGGACGAGTGAGTTCTCGCTCTACTGGTTCCCTTAAGAGATAGTTGTGAGAAAAAAAAGAGCCCGGCAGCTGCTCCCCTCTCTCTTGCGCCCTCGCTGGCCGTGTGACCTCTGCGCTGGCCGTGTGACCTCTGCACCTGCCGGCTCCCTTCCCGTCCACCACGAGTGGACGCAGCCTGAGTCCCTCACCAGAAGCTGAGCAGATGCCAGCACCATGCTTCTTGTACAGCCTGCAGAACTGACTCAAATAAACCTCTTTTCCATATAAATTACCCATCCTCAAGTATTAATTCACAGCAACACTGAATGGACTAAGACAGGGAGCTAAGCAAAAGGAGAAAGAAACTAAATCATCTATAAGAGGGAAATACATTAAGCCGGCCTCGTATTTCTTCACAGTAATATTCTACGCCATAAATCAGTAAAGTACTTCTTCAAGATACTTAAAATACTCAAGCAAACAGAGTATGAACCAAGGATTTCAGACCCAGCCAGGCATTCTTTGAAGGATAAAGAGCACAGACTAGCAGTTGTGAACACATAGGCATTCAGGGACTATTGCCCCAATGAATCCAATAGACATCAGGGAAATGAAAGCAAAAGAACCAGCAACTGAATTCATTTAACTGTACAACTAAGATTAAAACAAATGTAACAATTAAGGTGATAAACCAAATCTAAATGTTACAGCATGTGACAATGTAAAAATGATACAACCAGCAAAAACTGGGGCAATGGGAGAGAGCAGGAAAGTGGCAGGGCAACGTCACTGGCTCCCTTATCCCTAGTGGCTAAGAATCAAAAGATATCATGCAGATGTGATGAAAAAAAGCAATGTATGTATAAGCACATCTAACAGAACATAAACACTAATAAGATGAACTAACTAAAATCGAGCAGGGGAGGCTACAGATGTGATGAGAAGGAAGAGGACGTGTGCTAGGCCCCTTTGCTCATGCTGGGAGCCTCCCTCTAACAAACTGGAGGAGCAAAGGTATTTCATAAAGTTATAGTCAAAAAGGTTACTACTAAAAAATACAAACATTTGTAAATACCCCAAAAAACCATAAATTAAAGGTAGGCCCCAAGAGACTTCTTTAAAAACTATAAAACAGAAAACATAAAAGAGTATGACAGAACTCAGACAAAACACCTACACATAAGTAAATAATGTCACATAATAAAAAAGACATGAAAACTATAAAAACAGGAAACAGAAAATGTGACAGAACTTAGATCAAACATAACTGTCATATCAATAAGGTAAATGAGCTAAATGTATCAATTTAAAAATTTTCAGATGAAGCCACATTCAAGCCATTATCAGAAAAGTAGAAGAGGGGAACTTCCTTCAACTTGATACAGAGCATCTACAAATAACCTACACCTAACCTAAGAATACTTAAGGGTTAGAAACTTCACTCTTTGCTGCTAAGATCAGGAACAAGGTAGGGACATCCTTCTCACTATTACTTTTCAATACTGTACTGCAAGTCCTAGCTAATGCAATAAGACAAGAAAAGGAAATAAAAAGTATACTGATTGGGAAGGAAGAAATAAAACTGTCTTTGTTCACAGATAACAAGATTGTCTTAGAAAATGCAGAAGAACTGATAAAATTCTGGAACTAATAAGCAATTACAGCAAGGTTGTAGGTTATAAAGTTAATACACAAAAGTCAACCGCTTTCCTATATATCAGCAATGAACAAGTGGAATATGAAATTAAAAACATACTATTTATATCAGTACCACCCCAAAATGAAATGCACAGATATAAATCTAACAAAATATGTACAAGATCTATATGAAAACTACAAAACTCTGATGAAACAAATCAAAGAACTAAATAAATGGAAAGATATTCCATGTTCATGAATAGAAAGACCCAATATTGTCAAGATGTCAGTTCTTCTCAACTTCATCTAGAGATTCAATGCAATTCCAATCAAATTCCCAGCAAGTTATTGTGTAGATATCAACAAACTGACTCTAAAGTTTACACAGAAAAGCAAAAGACCCAGAAGAGCCAACACAACAACGAAGAAGAACAAAGTCAGAGGACTGGCACCATCTAACTTAAAGACTTACTACTACATAAAGCCACAGTAATCAAGACAGTGTGGGATTGATGAAATAAGAGATAAACAGAGCCAGGGAACAAAATAAATACACCAGGAATAGTCTGATACAAATATAGCCAACTAATCTTTCACCAAGGAGCAAAGGCCATGTAACAGGGAGCAAAGACAGTCTTCCCAACAAATGGTGCCAGAACAACTGGATATGCTCGTGCAAAAATAAATAAATAAATTTTGACACGGATCTTACACCTTTCACAAAAATTAACTCTAAATAGATCCTAGACCTGAATGGAAAACATAAAACTATAAAACTCCCAGAAAATAACACAGGAGAAAACCTAGGTGACCTCGGATATGGAAACAACTTTTAAGGTTCAGCACCAAAGGCATGATCCATGAAAGAAATAATTGATCAGCTGGACTTTGTTAAAATTAAAAATTTCTGCTGTGTGAAAGACTATGCCAACAAAATAAGAAGACTGGGAGAAAATATTTTCAAAAGACACAAAGAATTCTTAAAACTCAACAATAAAAAAACAAACAACCCAATTGAAAAATGAGCCAAAGACCTTAACAAATACCTCCCCAAAGAAGATACACACTTGGCAAATAAGCATATCAAAAGATGCTCCACATGACATGTCATCGGGAAAATGTAAATTAAAACAAGGAGATACCACTACACACCTACTAGAATGGCCAAAGTCCAGAACACCGACAACAGCAAATGCTGTCCAGGATGTGGAGCAATAGGACTCTCGTTTGCAGCTGGTGGGAATGCAAAACAGTACAGTTACTTTGGAAGATAGTTTAACAGTTTCTTAAAAAACTAAACATACTTTTAGCATATGATCCAGGAATTGTGCTCCTTGGTATTTACCCAAAGGAGGCAAAAATTTATATCTGTGCAAAAACCATGGATGTTTATAGCGACTTTATTTATATTTGCCAAAACTTGGCAGCAACCAAGATGTCCTTCAGTAGGACAATGAATAAATCAACTGTGGTACATCCGGATAATGGAATGTTACTCAGCACTAAAAGAAATGAGCTATCGAGCCATGAAATGACATGGAGGAACCTTAAACGTGTGTTGCTAAGTGAGAGAAGCCATTCTGAAAAGCTATATACTGCGTGATTCCAACTCTACGTCACAAATGAACAACTCTGCGCAGGATGCTGACGGTGCGGGGGCTGTGCTCTGCGAGGGCAGGAGGTACACAAGAAAACTTCCGCAGCTGCTGCTCAATTTCGATGTGAACTTAAAGCTGCTCTAAAAAATAAAGTCAGTTGTTTTAAAAAGTCAATCCATAAAGGATCGTTTTGCTCACCTCAATACAAGTAAGTCTTAAATTCTGGATGGAATGAAGTTTCTAGGAAAATATAATTTACCAAAGCTCATCGTACCAAAGCTATCTGAACTGACCACCTTTAACAAAAAGAAATAGATAAAATTGTCAAAGAGCTAGCTCCATTCACAGAGTGCCAAGCCAGTTTCACTAGAGGAGGCAACTACTGCTAATTCTAAAGCCAAATATAGTTCTCTGGAAGACAAAACATGAGAAATTTCTTTTTATTTTTAGTGAGTCAAATTTTGCATTGGGGTATTGGATACCAACTTTAGCGACACTAAAATTAATAAATTCTGATAACTCGCTACCATCAGACCAGCCCCTGTTTTTTATAAAGGCAGGGCAGCAAAGATTGGAGTGCAGTGGCATGACCACAGCTCACTGTAACCTCAAACTGCTGGCCTCAAGTCATCCTCCAGCCTCAGCCTCCCAAAGCACTGGGACCACAGGCATGAGCCAGCACGACAACCAGCCTCTATTTTTCACCAGAAGCAAATGTAGCATCGATATCAAAGTCTGACAGACAGAAAACAAAAGGTATACTATTCATATATTACATTCAATGCAAAAATCATAAAGCATTGCAAGCATAACCTAACAACTGAGAGTATAACATGATCAAGTGCAACTGATTCAGAAAACGCAAACATAGTTCAAGATCGGAAATTTATTATAATTGATTATATTGATCATGATTAATAAAGAAACCCCAATGCAAGACTAAGAAAAAGACATGAATACTCCCATAACTATTCTATTTTAACACGGTGCTGGAGGTATTAGCCAGTGTGATCAGATAGCTCCAGAAACAAATTGGAAATTTTTTTTTTTCATGGAAAAGAGAAGGTAAAATGATGGTGTGGAAAAAATACACAAACTATTTTTCCTCTGCTCTCACACCACAACAATCAACACAGAAGACTCCTGTAACCAAATGTATAGGGAGTTTTTCCCCATACACCAAACATGCAATCAATTCTGCCATGGACACCGATGGGTGTCCTCTAATTCAACTCAGTTCTGACACTACCTACCTGGAGATAGCATCAGATCCCACAGGTTGAGGGCCCAGTCGCACAACTGATCCCCACTCCTCTTCTGATGCAAATCACAAGCCCTGGGTTTTATACCTGTGCTTCTGACCTGTTGGCTATAATCTGGGGTTCCCATGCCCCCCTCCTTGGGTTCAATCCATTTGCCAGAGCAGCTCACAGAACTTAAGGAAACACCTATTTACCTTTACCAGTTTATCGTAAAGGATGTCACAAAGGATACTGCTGACGAGATGTGTAGGGTGAGAAACGGGGAAGGGACACAGTTTCCATGTCCTCTCTGGGCGTGCTACCCTCCAGGAACCTCCAGGCGGTCAGTGCTCCGAAAGCTCTCAGAAGCCAGTCCTTCTGGGCTTTTATGGAGGCTTCATTCCAGAGGCGTGACTATTAAACCACTGGCCACTGGTGATCAACTCAACCTTCAGCCCCTCTTCCGTCGTGGGAGGTTGGGGGTAGGGAGAGAAGTCCCAACTCCCTAATCCTGCCTTGGTCTTTCTGGTGACCAGACCCCCTCCTGAAGCTACCTAGGGACCACCAGCCAGCAGTCCATTATTGGCATACAAAAAGCCATCACCATGGAGATTCTAAGGATTTTAGAAGTTGTATGCCAGGAAATGGGGGAGAAGACCAAATATATATTTTCCAATATCACAGACAGCTATTTGCAAATGACTGTGGGCGATAAATAACCAGATCCTGTTCATCATAGCAAAAAAAAAAGATTACATTTCCAGGAATAAACACCAATAAGATTTACAAAGTTTTCTTCAGAAAACTTAAACACAGAAATGACAGACACAAAGGAAGACTTGAACAAATGGAAAGACACACCAGGATGCAACAGGAAGACTCAGCACCAGCAGGGCGCCAACGCTCCGAAACGCACACATTCGTCACGATCCCAGTAAAAATACTACTTTTTAAAAACTAGATAAACTTGATTCTAAAGCTATAAATGGAAAAATTAACAAAAAAGTATACCCAAGGAAATTAGAGGCTAGTGGGAAGCCATAACAGATATTAACACATGTGTAAAGCCTCAAAAATTGATAGCTTAATTTAAAAAATAATAATTAAAAGAATACAGAGACAGACCAATTAATTAGAATAAAGAGTCCAAAACTAGACCTAACTACAAATAGGAATTTAGTGTATGATAAAGGCAACATCTCAGATCAGTGAGTAAAAGATGAATTATGCAATAAATTATACTGGAACTAAGTTAACTAGCTGGGGGAAAAAACCGGATCAGTAACTCACACCACAGCAGGATAAATTTCAAGGATAAAAGACTCAAATGTCTTGTCTTGTTTAAAAAACAGAAGTCCTAAAGTAACAGAAGAACAAATGGCAGAATTCCTTTGTAACTCTGAAAGACCCTCCCCTAACAATAATGCTCACTCTGGAAGGCAGGAAGGAAAGACTGGCACAGGCTGACGGATTTGACGACATGGTCTGCAGGATGGCCAATGAGTCAAGAGAAAATAGGAAAAGAGTACGAACAGATAGTTCAAGAAAAGGAAATACAAATAACCCTTATAAACATATGGAAAGATACTCAATCTCACTGATAATAAAAGAAATGCAAATTAAAATGACTTTATTACATTTTTTTACCTACTAGATTGACAGAAATCTTTAAAAAAAATGATAACACACCGTGCTGGCAAAGATGTGGAGAAACAGGACTCTGGCATATTGGTGATGGTTATGTGAATCGGTACAGCCCTAAGGAGGAGCACTGGTAATAATCACTCAAAACTGCAAATGGGTATGTTACCTTTAACGAGTGCATGTTCACACCTGGGAAAATATGTTTATATAAGGTTATTTAATTGCTGCACCATTTGTAATACAAAGTGACTAGAAATGACTCAAACATCTATTTATATGTTACTGGGTAAAAAGAAATCTTGGTATATCCATTCAATCCAGTCAAAACTATGCAGCTGTAAAAAAACAAAAAAAGAATGAGGCTGCTCTCTGTGAACTGACACGTACGGACTTCCAAGATAAACTGAAATAAAGGAAGGTAGAAAACAGTATATAGAATCTACAATTTGGACATAAAAGAGAAATAAAATATTTTCATATTTGATTTTATATGCTTAAAATTTGGGAAGTACACACAAGAAAATAATAAAAATGATTAAATATTTGGGAGTGAGAGAACTGAATGGATGGGGAATAGGGATAGGAGGGAAATTTTTCAAGAAATGTCTTTTATGTGATATTGAGCCACTTGACTGAAAGGCGCATTTTAAAAACTGAAGGCAAAAACGAACACCATAACATAGCCACAATTATTACGAAGATCACAGGAGACGGCCCCGTGCCTAAGCAAAGTAGATGCTCAATAAACGCTAAGGTCCCCTGATAAATGGGATAAGGACGACACCACAGAGCACTGCCACGACAGCTAAAGCGAGGTGGGAGAGCCACCGAACGCTGGACTCACTTGCGACGTCCGCACATCAGCACCCAGCGAGGCCCTGGGCAGGAAGACACTCTGCCTCTCCAGGGTGTCCCCTTGTTCCTTGGGTCTCCGGGCCTTTGCAGATCCAGCTGCCACTGTCTCCAGTTTCTCATAATTCAATGGCCGCTTCCCCTCTCTTTAAAAATGAGCTCAAGTCCCTCTATCTTTAGAAACAAACTCTGCTTCATCCTGCTAGACCATCCAGTACCACTTCCATTTAACATCAAAATATTTAATTAAGAAAAATTAAACACAGGCACCATATGGAAATCTCTCCACTTCTTCCCAACTGCTCCTTCCAACTTCCTTGAGAGCTGCTTTGAGTTGAGAGACCTCCTCAACCGTGCTCTTCAACAACGGCTCCGTTTGGCCGGTGTTTTCTCGGCCGGTCCTTGTCCGGCTCTAACCTTTCCCCTGGTGCCGCTGCTGCGCGTGCACGACTTGAACTTCCTGCCTCCATCTCAGCAGCACCGTGTCCCTCGGTGCCACGCACGCCTATCGTCAGCTGCGGGCAGACGCTGTGCTAGAGAGAATAACCTCACGCCGCTGTGGGGAGAATTCCTGAATCGATATCTAAAAAATGCTTAGAAAAGTGGCACAATCACCATCTTTGTTCCTACCGTCGTCATTTGTTCGGAAGGCAACAGATGACCAATCAGAAGCCCGGAGCTAAGGCTCCACCGTGGCGTCCTCGGCCCGCAGATGGAGTCAAGCGGAAAAGCAACGGGCCCAGGACAAGACGCTGACTTCTAAGAACATGCACGTGAGGAGGATCCCTGATAGGTAAAGGGAGGAGCAGATGCCAAGGAAGTGCACCCACTGGACCAGTCTCAACTGGCTGTACTCTACCGATATTTAATAACAGGGTGTCCAGTTATCTTACAGGCTCAGAGCCAAGAAGCTGTAAGTCAGGCAGCCAGAACATGCTTAGAAAAGAAGAATTCAACCTCAAATAACACCTGGAACTGAATCAGACCCCCGCCATGGAACCCAAACATCAGCATGGCTGGGAGCTGAGGGCTGAACCGCTTTCGAAAGTAGGGGGCCCAGGCCCAGCAAAGTCCTTCCTATACCTTCCATATGTGGGGTCCTGTTTGAATTCTTCCAGTCAAAAGCTGCCCTGTCGGTGCTTCCGCAGGCCAGCCTGCCTTCCTTTAGCCATAAAACTTACCCCGGACTCCAGATTAGAGAAACAGATTTGAGGTTACCTCCTGTGTCCTTGCTGGTCAACTTGCAATAAAGCTTTTCTCTTCTCAAAACCTGGTGCCACAGTACTGGTTTCTCTGCACGTCAGGCAGCGAGCCCACCACTCCTCAGTAACAGAGGCAGTTTACTGATGACACGGACAGCGATAACGATCACAAGATGCCCGCCTTTTACCTAAGCACCTGCTGGGCTGCACTTTGACAAGCACTTAGCCCCATTTAACCACATATAACCTTGTGAAATACGTGTTGCTGTCCCTGTTTTACAGATGAGGAAACGAGGTCAGCTCTGAAGCACACGGCAGTTCCAAGATAGGCAGGTGCTCAACAGAGCTGAGTGTGATGGACACCCAGCAGGACAGGCCTGCAAAGGACCTTAGGACAGCCCACCTGTGGGTCTCTGGAGTGGAAGGGAGGTGTCCAGTCATGAGCGCAGAGAAGCAGACAAGAAAGGAGGAGCTGGAGTCCCCAGGTGCCCAAACAGGAGGAGACGGGTGCGCAGGGGAAGGGAGGAGCCCGCGCCTCTGCGGGTGGGTGGGGTGCTGATTGCAGCCCTCTGTCTCCATGTCGCAGGCCTGGTGTACTCCCCAGTCTCTCCTCTTCTTCAAGTCTTGCTCTTGGCCTTCCTCACCGGCTCAGAGTTCTGCACGAGCCTCCCCAAGGCAGCCACCCCCGGGGCTGCCAGTCTCACTTCGCAGCAGGGACTCAAGGTGCTGGGCCTTCGGCTGTGGCCCAGGCCAGCCTCCCCGCCCCACGGCGCCCCGCAGCTCACCACACGTGTGCTCGCGCTGGAAGCCACCGGCAAAGCCCACAGGGCTGCTCCTCCCCCTCCCCACTCCTGCCACCGCTCCTCACACAGAGAAGGTGCTCGATACACATTTACCAAGTAAATCGTCTCAGAACCTCGTCCAAAAAACACACACTTACACCCAAGAAGGCTAACGGAGCTAACGTGCAGAACTCATTTTCAAGGTCTGGCATGCTACCTCTGATGACTTTTTGAAGATCATATCCTTCCCTGAACTTGATTCTTTCCTTCTTTACTATGAACACTCACTGAGGAACAATAACAATATGAAGAGGCTAATCAAATACTCCAAAATACTCACTGGAAACCCTTATATCCTACGTACATTTAACAACATTCACAAGAAATCTGATCCCATTG
>NW_012148708.1:550866-552824 GCF_000956105.1 Propithecus coquereli
GCCGCCTGGTAGAACTGCTGTCCGTGAGGAGGATCGGATCAATTCATGTTTACAAACGGTAAAGTCCACACGAACAAAAGGTGCTATCACAGAGAGCAGTGGCAGTGAATTAATCAATATACATAAAGTACTTAATCCGTATAAAGGACTTTATGAAGAATGAGAGCAGCAGCATTTCTTAAAATTGAGTCGGGGAACGACCTCACCCGCTAAGCAGCCTGACGCACTGCACAAGCAGTAGGCTCTGAGCTCTGGAACAACTACTTCCAGTATTGACTGCTCCGTTAATTCTTAGGCTTTCCTCACTGAAAGCCTGAAAACTCTGAGCCATAGAAGAGTCCTCCCACAGCTCCAAGCCAGGGCCAGGTTACCTAATCAATAAAGCTGCTAATTTGCAAATCAAATGACTTCCCAGCTGCGACCATCATTTGCATACAAAGTGAGCACTAGAGCCAACCCCTGGGGCAGACTGGTACCTGTCCATGGCCTGTTGGGAACCAGGCTGCACAGCAGGAGGTGGGGGGGCAAGCAAAGCTTCATCTGTATTCGCAGCCGCCCAGCCGCCCCCACCATCGCTCGCATCCCCACCTGAGCTCCGCCTCCTGCCAGATTAGCGGCCGCACTAGATTCTCACAGGAGCTTGAACCCTACTATCAACTGCTCATGTGAGGGTTCTAGGTTGCACACCCCTTATGACAATCTACTCCCACCGCATCTGTGGAAAAATTATCTTCCATGAAACCCGTCCCTGGTGCCACAAAAGTTGGGGACCACCGCTCTACAGGACTAAGAGTGAACCCCCCCCAGAAGATGGGATTCCCAGAGAAAGAAGCCCAGAGCCCGGGGTCAGAAGGAGGAAAGCAAGCCCCTGATGCCCGCAGAGAAGGAAGGGGGTCTGCTGTCCCTGGTGGAGAGGGAACACGATTCAGTAGAAGGTGAGAGGACTTTTCTAACCGGGGTGGCAACAGCACTGCCCACGCGCACCCAGCGGCCCACCAAAGAGGAACTCCAGCACCCAGGGTCCTGCCTGGGTCTGTGGCCTCCGCAGCAGCAGGCGACACAGACGGGCACCTGAGAGGCCCTTCCTGCACCGCCCTGGCTTCAGAGTCCTTGGGGCGCCCCACGTTGTATTCAGAGGAGCAGTAAGTGCCCACTGTCATCCAGTGCCATTTTACACTCAGGGGAGAAAAACAAGAAATTTTAGTCTTATCGACGGGTATTTATTCTAATTTTTGATGACACATTTAAGATTCACCATGAATTAAAGCTCTGAGAAATAAAAATAAAATCCTAAGCCCCCAACCAACTGAACAGACCCCCTCCTTGGCCAAGGGGCCCCAGAGAAACCTTAAAGCTGAGTTCTTGGCCGTGACGGGATGGGAGGGCCAGCTCACCTCGTCACACCCCCCCCCCCGCGGTAACCATCAGGCTTCCTTCCCCAGGGGCTAATCAGAACCAGCGCTTGGAAAGGCCTGCTCCGCTGCGGAATTCCACCAACCACCCGGTGCTGCAGTTTCGGTTCTGACCAGTCCGCAGCGTCGCGCCCTCTGCTTCACCTTCTGATGTCGGGGGCCGGAAACTCCACTCAGATCGTGCTCATGCCACGATTTCCCGAACGCGGGTCCCATGGAGTAGCATGAAGCTCAGCCGCACATGCACGCGTTCCTCCTTTTATAGAGATTCGCGACTCCTCCCACAGCTTATGGAAGGTTTGATTCTGGCCACCCTGCTCAGCACGGATTGCTGTTCCTGTTGCCTCTCCTTGACGCGCAAGCCCTCGGCTTCTGCCCAAAGCGCTGCCTCCCAGCCCGCCAGAGCGGCCACCCTGCAGGCTGCAACCCCTCCTGAGAAGTAAAGCTCTCCCTTCCAAATGCATGAACGTCATTCTTCAGTTGACAGCCCCACCCCCAGAAATCAGAGCAGGCCCCAGACAGAAGGGGAAGCAGCGAGCGATGCTG
>NW_012148708.1:552874-555070 GCF_000956105.1 Propithecus coquereli
AAAAAAAAAAATATTTTCAGATACAGGGTCTCACTATGCTGCTCAGGCTGGTCTCAAACTCCTGGCCTCAAGGGATCCTCCCGCCTCGGCCTCCCAAAGCACTGGGATTACAGGTGCAAGTCACCATGCTTGGCCACAACTAAGTTTTTTAAAAAATAAACCTCTAAATATAACTATTCTGGCTTTCAATAGCTTTCTTCACAAATAAAGATTTTAAGTCTCTGTGTTTATTCTTAACACCTTATTTTTGGAAGAAGAGCTCTGTAAAAGTGTATGGAAAAGATTAGAAAAAAGAGGACACAAAGAAACTAATTCGGAGCTGTAAGCAACCATGTAAAAGTTGAGGGAGATCAATACAGTGCAAAAGAGAATAATTAAATAGCCATAAAGCCAAATAAACTATGACTTAAAATGGTTACAGTCCAGAAGCACGCAAAAGCGCCTGCTGCTGCATCTGCAGTCACAGCCACAGTGTCCCCCAGGGAGCCGGACAGGGAGCCCAGCAAGGCACAGCAAGCCCGAGGACGCGGGCTCGGAGCTGCCGGCGTGGGAAACAAACCCGCTCTGCAGTGAGCAGACCTCTGCAGCCACGTGAGCCCTGGGAAGCTGAATCTCCCGGAACCCCCCAGGACACCCTGGATGGAAATTCACCACCCTCTGCTCGCCGACCTCACGGACACGCAGGGAGAGCAGGGGACGAGAGGGTGATGCAGAGAAGAAGCTGCAAAATCGAATATCTTGAATTACGCGCTCCGCGCTGAACCCATTCTGGCTCACTAAAACAGTCCTTTTATGCCTGCTTCCAATTTATTTTTCTCCACCCACAGCCGCAGACAAGGCTTAGTGTGTCCAGGCACCGAGACTGGCCACTTCCTGGAGGGTCCCATTCGGGAGGGAACCCACGACATTCCTGTTAGGCTTTGAATTCCTGAATTAAACCTCACACGGCCTACCTGATGCTGCGGGCATTTGCAACACGTCAAAGGACGTACCACGGTCCAGACGTGGCTCACTCAAGGCCAGAATCAGCCTGCTTCTCATGGGCTCGGCCCTCCCATGCCCTGGGACTCCTCAGGCCTTCCCTGAGCCTCACTGGTGGGGATTACAGATTTTTCACCTCCACATAAAGAAGAGGTTTCCAAAATTAGGCTGTCCGGAAATAGGATTATGCTGCCTTCTTAGGTGGTGAGTTCTCTGTTACTGGAAGAATTCAAGCAAAGTCGGGGTAACCATCCACGAGAGGGAATTCACTCATCCACCGGGAACTGCACCAAGTGGTTCAGGGCCAGTGTTCTCACTGCAGTCCCAGGAGGGAAGCAGCAGACACAGATGAGGTTAAAAAAATTCTCTTCCCTAAAGGGTGACTTTTCAAAGTTTTAGCTCATACAGCTCCCACCTGGACAGAGGCAGCACAAACGTGAAAACGGAGAAGAGGCAGTCGAGTACGTCAGCACAGGACTCCCTACCACAGTCCTCTTCGCAGGACTCGCATGAACTTGAAAACAGGACTGGCCGCGTCGCAGCTGCAGCCAGGAGACTTGAGAACGATTCTTTTTGCATCAAAGGTACAGCATCCTCTCTCGTAAACAGAAATGCCGTATGAAACGACGGAAGAGTTTTTTCCAGGGACACACGTGATAAAGTGCACCATCTCATCACGCAGCTGAACTCTCAGGGTCAGGTCAGAAGCAGCTATGATTCCTGCAACAACGTAGACCCCACTGTCTCCAAGTGAAAATGAAAATGTCTTATGGTCGGTGCAGGAGCCATGCATTGGTTTTGGTTTGTTTTCAACCCTTCCTCCATTTGGAGGTAGAGGTCAAGAACACTTTTATTATAACGTTTTTATACAAATAATAATAGAGATTAGACATAGTGACCCTGGGTAACGTCTCATGACCTGAGCGTGGAGTCGTACAAGATTCAGAGCCAGAAGGCGATGGTGTCCTGAACACGCACTGCAGACGTCGCCTCGTTTAGGGTTTCCGAAATTTCAGTCCCGTGAGTGCCCGCTTCGTGGCTTTGGCCATAACTACAGACCATCTGTACTATGTACTCATCACTTTTCTATAAATCAAGTCACTTTTTTGGCTGAAAATAAGTTTATTTAAAAGGAGACTTTCCACCACTACCAAGAATAGAAAGCCAGTATCACTGGCCATAAATTAACAGCAAATCTAGAAAAAAAATAAACAA
>NW_012148708.1:558265-560680 GCF_000956105.1 Propithecus coquereli
TGTGCCCCCAATTACTCAACCAATCCCTAACTGTTGTGCAATTTATCAAAAAGATGGAGGATAACCAATTTTAAATGCTAGTTTTCTAAGTGATAGATGCCTCCCAGAAAAAAATGCTATTTGTAAACCCATCAAAGTGAATTCAGACAAACACACGAAGAAAAAAATCATGCAAGCAGCTGAGCAGGCAAGCATCTTCCAACCATGCTGCTTCTGGGGGTGTGTGCATTACGCTCGGGGCTGAAGAAGTTGGGGGTCTCTACAGACTGAAACTGTCCCCGAGAGCTGCGGGTACACCTGGGCAATTTAAGGCAAGTCTCTTTATGGCTATAGACCCTGCCTTTGCAGTGAACTGTCTTCCTTGGGAATCCACCTTTTATCATCACGAAGAGCCTCCGTCTTGGGTACGGCTCCCTGCCCGGACTCTGCCCCACCTGAGACTGGGCTGCCGCCGCGCCGGCCTCCTTTTGGTTGGAGTGTTGGCGTGGGGCACCCTCTGCCATCCTTTTACTTTCAACCTTTCCGTATTCCTCCCTCTAGGGTGTGTCTACTGTGAGCGGCAATCGTTTTATTGAACACAGTTTGACAATCTTTGTCTATAAGTGAAGTGTTTAGTCCAGGTGTATTTTACATATTTATGTTTGAGTGAAAACTGACCATGTTGCCACTTGTTTTCTGTTCCTCCCACCTGTTCTGATTTTCTGCCACTCCTTTCTTACTTGCTTTTGGACTCAAGTACTTCCTACCATTCAGTACCCCCCACTATTAATGCTATGTCAACTATGCCTCATTATTCTTTCAGCGATTACTCTGGAGATTGTAACACGCGTCCTAACTTACCAGATTCCAACAGAAATCCGTGCTCCAGCAACCTCCCTAACAACAGAAGGGCCTACACCCCACCCCAGCTTCAGCGTGGCCATTACTGTGTATTTTACTTCTACGTACGGCTCACACCCGCAGTGCTGGTGGTGGTGGACAGCCAGCACTCACTCGGAACACCCATATCTGGACTGGCTCTGCGGCTCGTCCTTCCCTCCTACATTCTGTGTTTCCACCCAGGACCACCTTCCTTCTGCCTGGAGAATTCCCTGCAGTATTTCTTTACTACGAGGCTTCTTGTGACAGGTTCTCTGCTTTTGTTTGTCTGAAAGTGTCCTTTGATTGCTTCCATTTTTGAAAGATCTTTGCACTGGGACTAGAATTCTAGGTAGATAGTTACTTTCTTTCATCACTTTAAAGACTGTCATTTCATTGTCTTCTGAATTCAGTTATTTTTGTTGAAAGTCAGCTGTCGGTCTTAATAGCTGTCCATTTAAGATAATGTGTTCCCCCTCCCCTCCAAGCTGCTGGCCAGCTATTTATTCATTCATTCATTTAGAGACAGGGTCTCATTCTGGCGACCAGGCTGGAGAGCAGTGGCACCATCATAGCTCATTGCAACCTCAAACCCCTGGACTTGAGCGATCCTCCTGCCTCAGCCTCCTGAGTCACTGGAATTACAGGTGTGAAGCCACCACATCCAGCTCCAGCTGCTTTTTTTTTTCTTTTGAGATGACAGGGTCTTGCTCTGTTACCTGGGCTAGAGTGCAGCAGCACCATCAAAGCTCACTGCAACTTCAAACTCCTCGACTTGAGTGATCCTCCTACCACAGCCTCCCAAATAGCTGGGACTACAGGCACGTGCCACCACACTCAGCTAATTTTTCTATTTTTTGTAGACATGGGGTATTGCTCTTGCTCAGGCTGGTCTCAAACTCCCGGCTTCAAGTGACCCTCCTGCCTTCACCTTCCAGAGTGCTAGGATTACAGGTGTGAGCCACTGCACCCAGCCTCTAGCTGCTTTTTAACATTCTCTTTGTGTTCTGGTTTTTCGATAATATGCCAGGGTGGTTTTCTTTGTATTTATCATGTTTGGAGTTTGTAAAATTTCTTGAATCTTACACAGTTTAACGTGTCTTACACCGTTTTGGATAATCCTTAGCCAGTATCACTTCAAATATTTCTCCTGCCGCAATCTCCCTCTCCGCTCCTCACTCCCTTTACTGACGCGCATGCTGGGCTCTTCCCCATGTCTCACGTGCTTCTGCGCTCTTTTGTCCATTTTTCTATTCTTTTTTCTCTCTATGCTTCACTCTGGATATCACAACCAATACTGCAGAGTTCACTAATCTCCTATGCCCAATCTGCTATCAAATTTATCTATTTAATTCTTCATTTCATGTCTTGTATTTTTCATTCCCACTTTCCATTTAAGTCATTTTTATACATTCCATTTTTTGTGTGAAATTCTCCATCGTGTCATCTACCTTCTCGAATATATTAATGACCATGCTTTTTAAATCCATATCTAATTATTCCAATATCTGGATCACCTGTTGTTTCCATTGTTGGTTTTTACTCTTTTTTTTTTTT
>NW_012148708.1:565045-567733 GCF_000956105.1 Propithecus coquereli
TTGTGGCAACCCTACATGGAGAAAGTCTATCGGTGCCATTTTTCCAACAGCACGTGCTCACTTTATGTCTCTGTCGCATTTGGATAATTCTCGCAAAATTTCAAATGTTTTCCTTATGATTATATAGACCGTGGTGATCTGTGATCAATGACCTTTGATGTGACTGTTGTAACTGTCCTGGGGGTGCCACAAACTGTGTCCATACAGTCAATCTGTGGCGAACTTAATCCATAAATGTGTGTGTTCCGACTGCTCCACCGGCTGGCCCTTTCCCGTCTCTCCCCGCTCCTCGGGCCTCCCCACTCCCCCAGACCTGGGACACGAGTGTTGAAATGAGGCCTCACAATGGCCTCTAAGTGTTCAAGCAAAGGAAGAGTCACGTGTCTCTCAATTTAAGTCAAACGCTAGAAATGATTAAGCTTGGTGAGGAAGGCGTGTCAAAAGCTGAGGAAGGCCGAGAGCCAGGCCTCCTGTACCAGTTAGCCAGCTGTGAATACAGAGGAAAAGTTCCTAAAAGGAACTGTAAGTGCTCCTCCAGTGAACACAGGAATGGTAAGAAAGCCAAAGAGGCTTTTTGCTGACATGGAGAAAGCGTTCACGGACAGAAGATCAAACCAGCCACGACATTCCCCTAAGCCAAAGCCTCCTCTACAGCAAGGCCCCAGCTCTCTTCAATTCTGTGACGGCTGAGAGAGGTGAGGAAACTGCAGAAGAAAAGTTTGAATCCAGCAGAGGTTGGTTCATGAAGTTTAAGGGAAAAAGTCATCTCCACACCGTAACAGTGCAAGGTGAAGCAGCAGGTGCTGACGCAGACGCTGTAGTAGGTTACCCAGAAGATCTAGCTAAGATGAAGGGGGCCACACTGAACAGATTTTCAATGTAGACAAAAGAGCCTTCTACTGGAAGAAGATGCCGTCTAAGACTTTCACAGCTAGAGAGACGTCAACGCCAGGCTGACTCTCTTGTTAGAGGATAATGCAGCTGGCGACTTTAAGTTGAAGCCAATGCTCACTTACCATCCTGAAAACCCTAGGGCTCATAAGAATTATGCTAAATCTACTCTTCCTGTGCTCTGTAAAAGGCACAACAAAGCCTGGATGACAGCACATCTGTTTACAGCATGGTTTACTGAATATTTAAGCCTATTTAAGCTATAGGTTTCTGAGACCTATAGCTCAGAAGAAGATTCTTTTCAAAATATTACTGCTCTTAGACAATGCACCTGGTCACCCAAGAGCTCTGATGGAGACGTCCAAGGAGATGAATGTTGTTTTCATGCTACTAACACAACACCCTTGTAGCTATAGTCCACAGATCAAGGAATCATTTCAACTTTCAAGTCTTATTTTGGAAATACATTTCCTAAGGTTATAGCAGCCATAGATAGTGATTCCCATGATGGGTCTGAGCAAAGTCAATTGAAAACCTTCTAGAAAGGATTTGCCATTGCACATGCCACTACAAATGCTCAAGATTCAGGGAAGGAGCTCGAAATATCCACATTAACAGGAGTTTGGAAGAAGTTGATTCCAGCTCTCATGGATGACTTTGAGGGGTTCAAGACTTCAATGGAGGAAGTCACTGCAGATGGGGTGAAAATAGCAGAACCAGAATTAGAAGCAGAGCCTGAAGATGTGAGTTGCGGCAATCTCACGGTGAAACTTGAATGGATGAGGATTGCTTCCTATGGATGAGCAAAGAAAGTGGTTTCTTGAGACGGAATCTACTCCTGGTGAGGATGCGGTGAACACTGTTGAAGTGACAACAAAAGATCTAGAATATTCCAAACTCTTAGTTGATAAAGCAGCGGCAGGGTTTGAGAGGACTGACTTCTATTTTGAAAGAAGCTGATGTGCCAAACTTCACTGCTGTCTTATTTTCAGAATCTGCCGCAGCCACCCCAGCCTTCAGCAACACAGTCAGCAGCCGTCCACGTGGAAGCGAGACCCTCCGCCAGCAAAGAGATTACAACTTACTGAAGGCTCAGGTGATCATTAGCCTTTTTAGCAATAAAGTATCTCTAAATTAAGGTCAAAATATCCACTTTTAAAGTCTCATTTCCAATGTACAACTCTGTGACTGAGAAATCCTGAGTTTAGGAGATACGCCAAACCACCACAAATCATACCAAGATTATTTCCCCCTGAGCCACACCCATGATCAAACTCATTACCAGGATGACTTGAAGATGTTGCTTCTTCACCTGATATTAAACAATTTGAAAACACATTAGATTGTGTTAAATCTCTTCAGGCAATATCACTAAAGCATGTGCTGCAATCAGTGGAAAGATGTGTTTGGTCACATCTAATTCACAATAAAATAATAATGTTTCTCCTACTTCCCGCCCTTTCTGACTTCACAACACATACACTGCAAAAAGAAACTGTTCTCCCTAATCCAAATGCTAAAATACCATTTAGTCAAGGAGAGGAGCAGACCATCCCCTGCACATGGCTTGGTTTGCAAACTCACTGGCTGGATTTACACAAGGCACAGACACATGTTTTGTGGGTAAGGGGAACAAAGGCAGAAACCGTCCCTGTCCTCATAGACCTTATGATTTAGCAGAAAAAAAAAGCAACAAAGAAAATAGCTGAGCGCAAGTAAAAAGCAGTACATCAACAGGTGCAAAATGTTCTTGTTCAAATGAAATGCACACAGAAGTGCCAAGAAGACTCACTTTGC
>NW_012148708.1:568823-570710 GCF_000956105.1 Propithecus coquereli
TGCTAGGGTGCTGGGAGGGTGTCACCACTGCCGGCAGTTCCACGGGCCACTCTGTCACGCCGGCTACACCGGGACGGCTGCCCCACGGCTCAGAGACTCCAGAAAGGACCGGGGCATCTGCCCAAGGTTGACGGGGAAGACAGCAAGGCCAGAAGACCCGTTAGGCAAGGCTGATTTTCACACGCGGTCCTTCCAGGGTTGCCATATATTCAGGCAGAGTCGAAAGGAAGTGGAATAAAACGAGCTCTCTGAAGGTTGTACACGCAGGTTCCAGGGACGAACCTTCCACGACCACTCCGAGGACTTCTCCCTTTCTCTAGAGCAATGCTGGTGCCTCTCGCTAATCTGCAGTTAAGCAGATTTAGTCACTTTGCGCCTGTATCTGACACGCTAGGGTCCCCCTCTGCAGGGGTGGGAGCCCCGCGTTGGAAAGGTGTACCTCTTAAAGGTACAGGACTGTAGAGCATAAAATAAAAGAAAATATATTCCTGTTCCCCAAAGAGCACAATCCAAATCGGACAAGAAAGGCCCCTGTCAGAGAATGCATGGTAATACACCTGCTCACCTCCCCCTGCGGGTCAGCCACAGGCTGACAGATTCAGTCAGAGGCAAGAAACCCCTGAATTGGAACCTGCAGGCGCTGTCTTTCTGTTCAACACAGGTACGCTCAGAGCCGTCAGCCCTCTTTTTACCTGGAGCACATCACTCAGTTTCTTCACCTACAGAAGTACAGTTTTGAGAACATTATCTCCAAGGCTTTGACAACTTTTGCATTCTATACATTAGTGAACACAACTGTGGCCCTGACACCCTTGGTGCCTGAGGTCACCACCCATGTGGCACTTCCAAAGGCAAACAGATAATGCCTATTGGGAAGTCAAGGTGTAGGAAGAGATCTGGAATGTGGAAGCCGCTGGGCTACAGACCCCGCGACGGCTCCAGGCTGAGCTGGCCGGCTGCTCCAACCCCACCTTCGTGGCCACCTGGCTGGATGACTGGTGCTTCATCAATCCCATGACAAGGCAGGGGAGAGGTCTTCGGAGTTCAGACACCACCTGCCCAGGAAGGCAGACGTGACCCCAATCCTCAAGTTTGAAAGGGTGAGGGGAAAGGGAACCCCAAGGGAAGACCCGGGGAGAGAAGAGGACAGTGAGGGCTTTTGAAACGCATTTCCTGGTCCACTCTCACAGGTCTACAACACCGGGAGGGAGCTAGAACTGAGTGCGCTTCCAAGGCCTCTCTGCCCAGGTGAGAAGTGAAGCAGCTGTGAGCTCAGGGCGTCCGGCTCCGCGAGGTCTCCTTCACAGGCTGACGGGGTTCCCGCCCTCTCCTACAGCCCTTGAGACTTGGGGGGTGGAGACAGGCAAAGCTGACTGTTTACACCCCTTCGAGCAAGGCCTCTTCTTCCATGCACTCCAGGGGCCCACAATCCCACACTCCGTTGTTCCGGAACTGCTGTTTCCCCTGCAAGTAAACCCACCTTCCAACACATGCCACACTTGGCTGCAAAGCTGGCCTTACCCATCATGGAAGCGGTTACAGGGGACCCCGGGAGCCAGAGATCTGGTGTGCTAAAGGTGTGTTGCCTCATTGATAACTCTTATGGCCTGAAGGAACCACACAGAGGAAGCAGGAAGTGCTTTCTCCTTCCAAGGCAGCTGCTCGGGGCCAGGGAGCAAAGACCCCCTGAGCACACCTGGGAAGAACAGCACCTCTGCTGGTTTCAGCACAGCCAGTCTGCACACCACCTAGCAAGGGTCTGCACTTTAGGTACACAGGGCAGAACCCTCCGACGGGGAGTTAAACAACGCTTTCATGACCCCTGACCCTCCAGAACACGTCGAACTCACTGGCCACCCGGAGTGACCACAAGAGCAGTTTTAAAAC
>NW_012148708.1:570760-572199 GCF_000956105.1 Propithecus coquereli
TGTTCTTTTAATCATTTGGCCCTATTTCCTGGCATACCTGTTAATTTTTCATTGCATGCCAGACATTGTGTATCAAAAACTAACAAGACAACTGGAGTCTCTGGCTGATGTTGTCATCCTGCAGAGAGGGTTTATTTTTGGTTTCTGGCAGGCAGAGCGAGGACAGATTACTGTAATCCACTCTGAATTAAGCAGGTTTGAGGCCGAGTTTCAGTCTTCTGTGAGGGCTGTCACATGTCAGGTTTACTCTAACGCCCAGGCCGAGTCCAGGCCCTCACAGGAAGACCAGGGTGCTTCCCAGGGCCTCTCCTCCCCGCAGGCCCTGAGCTCCAATTTTGCTTTCTCCAGATCCCAGACACCGCCAGCGCGGCCCCTAACAGCTTTCTCTTCGCTTCTCAGCTCTGACTGACGCTCCCGCGAGTGCCGTGCAGAGAGCACAGTGCAGAGCGTCGGGCCCGCGGGACCATCCTGCCCTTCCGCCCGGACCCGGTCCCGTGCTCGCCCTGCCTTTCTGGCCAGAACTCAAGTCCCACACGGTTGCCGCAAGACCCATTCATGATCCCAATTTTTCAGATGCCACTTTCTGTTCGGTTTCTTTGTCTACCTGCCCCAACTCCTCACAAAACACCAAATACATCAAAAGGAAAACTCGGTCAGTGTGCTTCCCTTCAGGATCCCAGCCCCTCCAGTCCTGGCCACCTTTCTTTTGTGCTTTGTCCCACTTTTCTAGATCTTTCTGCGAGGAAATTGGTTTACAAGCTATCCCACTTCCACTAAAAGCAGAAATCCTTTTATGGCAAATTGAACTATTGCTTTCATCTCTAGAGCTTCCGTCCTACCCAGATATCTGTCTTCTGTTAGAAGCTGCTCTAAAAGCCCTTGAAGGCACCTGGTTCAACAGCCGCTGATTTGAAGCCCAGATATGCAGCATCCGATGACCCCAAACACCCTCCAGAATTCTGCCCACCCTGCACACACACTCCCTGCCCCTGCTGCAGTGCTGGGCGTTTCCTGGGCTTGGCTAACTTGGGTTTGCCAGACTGCACCTCTGGATTCCTCTCTCCACACCTGTGTCTTCTGGGAAGGTCTTCTGGGCCCATCTGCTCCCATTCCCAGCCCCTGTGCCATGTCATCAGGCTCAGCAACCCAAACACTTCTCCCTTCCTGAGGTCTGCCTTCGCTCACAGCCCAAGGGAAGCACAGTCCACTGCCCGTGCCCCAGGCTTCGAGAACGTCCTCCCTCTCCCAAGTCTGGCCTGTGAACTCCCGTCAGGTCAACATTCCCAAAGTAAACCAAGCTTCTCTCAGCAGCTAAACGTCCAATCCTTCTGCAAAGCACAGCAAAATACGTCACCCACATCCATTTACTGCTTTTCAGGTCCCCCCGAAATGCTCACCTGTACGTGGCTCCCTGTGCCTGCCCTTCAGGTGCTGGGGAT
>NW_012148708.1:584164-586755 GCF_000956105.1 Propithecus coquereli
AACAGGAAGAAACATTCGAGGCCATGCCTCAACAGTCCTTGCAGCCACGTCCACTCTGCTCATCGCCACAGCCGAGGTATGAGACACTCGGTGCCACACACGAGTTGTCTTTGCACAGCCAGAGCTGGGGAACGGCTGACTTTGGCCTCTGCTGTGAGGCTGACCTAGGCTGGCGTCCTAATCCAGGCAGGTCATCGTAGGACACCTGCATGACAGTGACTCAAACAGGTCCCTGTGCAAATAAGGACACAGAAAGTTTGCAAGCTTGGCCTCCCTTCTGAAGACTAGAGATAACATAATGGAAAACAGATGCAATAACAGGTCCTTGGAGCTGCCCTAGCTGGCCCTCGTTAGCACGTGATTACCCCAACTCCTCACCTACACCAGGCCCCGTGGCCCCACGCAAAGCAGACCTGCCCCTGTGTTGTCAGCCAGGCTAGCAGAAAGACAAAAAGGAGAAAAATGGAAAAACACGCACACAAACAGAAACTTATGTTACTTTTATACCATTTTATTACCATCTTTTTAAAGTCCAGATGGGTCAGAAAACATCGCATGGGACATATAATGCACGTGAGGCTGAGGAGTTTTCCTGGGTGGATTTACAGTCACGGCCCTGTAAGGTATGACTGTCACCATGCAGTAGTAACCTTAACCTTGAACTTGCATTTTTAATGGTGCTTCCCTATGGTTCCATTAAGTATACACAGGCCGAGTATCCCGTCTCTGAAATGCTTGGGACCAGAATTATTTTGGATCTCAAATTTTTTTCAGATTTTGGAATATTTACATATTCATAATGAGATATGTTGGGGATGGGGCCCAAGCCTAAACACGAAATTCATTTATGTTTCACATACACATAGCCTGGAGGTGATTTTACACAGTATTTTTAATTATTTTGTGCATAAAACAAAGTTCTGGCTGGGTTTTGAGTGCGACGCAGTACCTGAGGTCAGGCGTGGAACTTTCCACCTGTGGTGTGACGGTGGCACTCGAATGGATCGGGGAGCATTTCGGATTTCGGATTTCCTGATTAGGGATGCTCATCCCGTGACTATTCCTGTGGATTTTTATCTCCAGGTGAGCAAGGGCAGCGTGCACGTACAGAACCCCTTCCAGGACTTGCTCCGCATCCAGCCGACGCCACGTTCCCCGAAGAGCACAGCAGTGCAACCGGAGGCCTCGCCGCGGCCACGGCGCCCACTGTCTCGGGTTTTGAAGACCTCTAGGAAATGTTCCCTGAGAACACTGTAATAACCAGCTAGAAACATCGCCTGCTGTGGCTGGCATTCTGAGGATGACACTGGAGTAGAAGTCACCTCCGCTGGCCAGAGCAAGCCACACCACCTGCGGCTGTACAGAGAGGGAGTCCCTGAGACTCCACTGGAAACCAAGACTGGAGGGACAGCAGAGCTTCTTGCCACCCCCAGTGCTGCCACCAGGACACACAGGACTCTCTCACGTGGGACAGATCCACGAGCAGGCAGCAGGAGGCCCTGAGCGTACTCTGTTGCCCACCTGACAAGGACTGAAGTCAGTCCCGTCTGGCTCTTTGAGGGAGGGATGGGATTGTACGGTGTTTGTGTCCCACCCATGATACACCCTGGCATACGGGAAGCCCCCATCGGTTCCAGTCAACTCAATAGATGAATGAATGGATGACTGCATCCATTTATTTGAAACATAAAAGAGGAAAGGCGGGGTGGGCACAGTGGCTCACATCTGCAGTCTCAGCACTTGGGGAGGCCAGGGCAGGAGGACTGCCGGAGGCCAGGAGTTGGAGGACGCAGTGAGGTATGATCACACCACTGCACTCCACCCTGATTGACAGAGCAAAACCCTGTCTCGAAAAACATAAATAAAATAAAAATAAAATAGGAAAGGTCCTATCAATCCTCTGCCTTCCCCAATACTGGCCATAGCTTTTAATTTGTCCTTATTTTTACAATAGCCCTTCAAGGGAAGTAGTTAGCACTGGCCCCATTTCTCAGAGGAGGGAAGTGAGGCTCGGTGAGTTCCGTAATTTGCCTAAGGCCACAGTAATGCGGAGGGCAGAACAGGAATTTGAACTTAGGTCTCTCTGCAGACACCTTAGCAAATGCCTGACTCCACAAAATTTCCCAAGTAAAATAGAATAAGGAAAAATAAATGTTAATTTATGGATTAAAATACAGTATTTCTCAACTATCCACTGTAAATAATATAAACCGAAACATCACAAAAACTGATGATCAAAACCCATCTGGAAGCTGTCATTCCAGAAGGAAACAGTGCGGGAAGCTCGGAAGCCCCGGGCTTGCAGGAGGAGCCGAGGCCAGGCCTGAGTGAGGAGGCAGCGCCCAGCGACGGGCGGTGGCCCAGGGCCCCACGTGGGCCTTCCTGGCGATGCCGCGCCCGTGCGGCTGCCCGTCTGACCAGAGTGTACGCCAGATCTCGGAGGGCGAGGACTGTGTATTTTAAAATATCTTTTCTCCCATGTCTGTCGCCATGCTCAACACAGTCCTGCCTTTTTCTTCCACCCGACCGGAAGCCCGTGCCGGCCTGCCGGTGTCTCCTCTCAGGCTCTGGGGTTGAGGAGTGAAGAAAGT
>NW_012148708.1:590150-591296 GCF_000956105.1 Propithecus coquereli
GCAGTTGAAAATCTTCATTATAACTTTTGATTCTCCAAAAACTTAACTATGATAAGTTTACTGTTGACCAGAAGCCTTATCAATAGCCTAAACAGTCGATTACACATATTTTGTATGTTATATGTATTATATTCCTCATTCTTACAATAAAGTAAGCTGGAGAAAAGAAAACGTTATAAAGAAAATTATAAGCAAGAGAAAATACATTTACTATTCATTAAGTGGGAGTGGATCATCATAAAGTCTCGTCCTGGTCGTCTTCACACTGAGTAGACTTTTTGTAGCATTTTTTCCCCAGAATAGAGTACTTTTGTCTGCATGAAAAACCTGTTCAGGCAGATATCCTTGTCTCCTCAATGATTTTTTTAATGGCATCTGGAAACTCGTGCTGTCTCTTGGTTGGCAGAAGCTGCTTCTGTTATCTTGATATTTTTTAAGCCAAACTTCTTTCTAAAGTTATCAAACCATCCTTTGCTGGCATTAAATTCTCCAGCTTTAGATCCTTCACCTTCCTATTACTTTAAGTTGTCATGTAATGACTTTACTTTTTCTCAAGTCGCTTTAAAGTCTATAGGTAATGCCTTCCTTATAGCAACCCTGCACCCACACAGAAGCTGCATTTTCAGTACAAGTAAAGAGGTATTTCACAAAAAGTGCAAGGTAGCTGCAGCGACAGCTTAACAAATTTCCTTTTCTTACAATGGTCCTTACGCCGGATTCATTTACCTTGCGATGACCACCGACCACAGCTGCAGACCTCAATCTGTGGTCCACATCAAGCAGTTCGACTTCTTCTCTGCTTCTCGGGGACACTCCCAGCATCACTAGTGGCACTTTGTATGGGTCTCACAGTGTAATTCAAGGTTTACATTAGTGCACTAAACACAATGAAAACACACAAGACCCACTGGAGATCCCTTTTTCCTGTGATATGCAATTTACCGGAGAGACAAAACGCTCACTTGGAGATGGTTAGTGTCACAAAGTGTTTTAAGTAGATACTTGCAAAACCTGAGCTCACCACAAAAGTAACAGGAGGTGGCTACAAAATTATTACAGTAGCACAGTATGAATTCCAGTTAATTTATGCAGTTATGACTTAATACTGCATCTTTACACTTGTTACATTTCTCCTGACTGCAAATG
>NW_012148708.1:591451-594964 GCF_000956105.1 Propithecus coquereli
AACACAGTCCTGCCTTTTTCTTCCACCCGACCGGAAGCCCGTGCCGGCCTGCCGGTGTCTCCTCTCAGGCTCTGGGGTTGAGGAGTGAAGAAAGTCGGTCTGCAGATCACAAGCACCGGGCCTGGCCACCATGGAGCTCTGCTATTTGTCCTGAAGCATTGTTAAGCGACTGCATTATCATTCTACCAACAGTTTTAAGTTCAGCGACGGAATTCTCTGGAGAAGGCAGACCCTGAGGAATGAAGGCCGCAAGGCTTCAGTCACAAAAGGAGGGCAATTTCCACCCCGCCGAGTCCATTCCTGGGTGTCCTGATAACTCCCAAGCAGGAAGCATTGTTACGAAACTTCAAGTTCGGCAATTTGTTGAGGTGAGTCACACGGGAGTTGTACGCTGCACCCACAGATCCAGCAGGGACGACGTGTGTGAGGGCTTACAGGTGGCTCACGGGGCACACACACCCCTGAAGGAGCAGTGTCTCCGTGGGTCAGCCTGCCTATCCCACGGGGCCTGCAGGGAAGAAACTCATGACCCTGAGCAGAATCTCCACCTGCCCACCCGCGGCCGGGCCTCTGAAATGGCTCCGGCAACGCTCTCCAGCGCCCTCCTACTTTCCAAATCCAAAGAGCTTCACGGCGTCCGTCTGACTTGACCTCTCAGAAACACCCGGTGCGCTGACGATACCCGCCCATCCCCCACGATTACCAGGACCCCACTCTCCCGGTCACTCTCTGACCACCGTCCTCGCGCCCGCACAGGCGTCCATCACCCAACTCATCACCCAACTTCCTCCGCCGGGCCCCGAAAATCTGTTGCTGCCCAGGACGCTGTCCTCAGCAAAACTGTATGTCCTGAATTTCCTTGACTTCACCTACACCTGCTCCCCTGTGAAGAAACAGTGGGAAGAGGGGCGAGACCAGGAGCAGGGAGAAGAGGAAAAGCCGAGGCCTGACCCTCTCCGCTGTGTGACTGGCCGGCGTATGGCCAAGAATTACCCGGGCACAGAATTTCCTTTTGGCTCTTCTATGGCAGGAATTCTAGGCCTACCACTAGGAGACCCTTTCCCTTCCTCTGTCATTGTATTTGCTTAAAAGACATACAGCTGAAACAGCCACCTGCCCACAGACAAGGGCAGCAAGACGGTGTTACCACAGCTGACTAAAATGACGCCCAGCGCAAGCCGGTAACAGCTCCAGTGTGGACAGGCTGAGTCCTCAACAAATCACTTTTCGGAAGGCAGGCGTAGGCCCACCCCGTGCTTGTCGGTCGTAAATACGGTCATGGAAGTCCCCCTCCTCTCTCTCCTGCATCACTCACTGTGTCCCTCAAACCCTACTCTTGGCCGATCTCCCAATCACTGAAAACACTCCACAAAGACGCACCATGCATAGGATCGTATTTTAAGTGATCGAGGTCTAAGCAATTAAGGGTCTGACTAACCTGATTTTTTTTAAGAAAAGGTTATTTCTTTCACAGTCTTCAACATCCCTAACACGTGATTATTAAGAGTGCTGGACAGCCCTAAGAGGGGGACGCTGGGTCCCATGAGCCTCCTCCCCACACACAAACGCCCAAGTCCTCAGTAGACTCACACAGAAAAAAACAATTCTGTAAATAAGAAACATAACCGGCTTGGCACATCTAATAATTATTTTCAAGAGAAATTGGAACCAGAATGCACAGAAAACAACCTATGTGGAATTCGATTTTCATTGGCCAAGTCGTCACCATCCAACTCATGAATTCCCCGGACCACTGGATGGGTGTTTGTTCCCTGCATTCTGAGGCCTCTAGAAAGACACCCTGGGAGCCGTCCCTGCCTCCCAGCAAAGCCAGGTGTCTCCCCCGGGACAGCCCACAGCCCACGCCAGGGTGTGCTTGGACAGCAGGACGAGGCAATCGCAGGCTCCCGGGCCAAGGACCAGCTTCTGACAAGTCTAATCCGCCTCCACTGAGAACGTGCTCTCAGTTTTTCCTCTTTGATGGTAATTACAACCTCTTTCCTGTTATGGAAAATTGAAAAATGTAGTAAGTATATTTTATAATTTTAAATAAAGTCAAGAAGACAGGACTAAAGCAAAGTACATGAAATGAAAAGCAAATATAATCTGAATAACCTGTCTTATTTTTGGTTTTGCTTTTTCAGCTGTATCCAAAGTCTAAGAGACAGAAACCCACAGAATCTTTAAAACTCGGTTAATCATAAACAACAATTTGGTTCCACAGCCACTATGACTTAAAATCCAGAAGCCACAAAAGAAAAGATTGATAAATATGACCACATAAACACCAAAAACATCAGCCTGGCCAAAATCAAAGCTAAAAGATAAATGCAAAAGCAAATTTCAAAGACAAATAACGAGAACTCGGAATTCCGCGGCGTTTGCAGGTTTGATCACAAAGTCCACGTCCCTGATACATGACGTAAAACACTCCCAGAAATCCACGGGGAAAAGTGCAACAACGCACAAATACACACAGCTCTTACGTGAAAGATGCACAGCCTCCTTCATAATAAGAGAAATGGAAATTAAAACTACATTTTTTTAACTCATATTTTTTTTGACATTTTTAAAAATAGATTTTAAAACAGATTGAATTCCGTTACATGCATATACTGCACAGTGCTGGAGTCTGGGCTTTTGCGTGCCCATCACCCGAGCAGCGTACACTGTACCCACGGGCACTTTTCATCCCTCACCCCCACACGCCCTCGTGACCCTCCAGTGTCCATCGCACCACTCTGTGTGTCCTTGTGTAGCCGTAGTTTAGCTCCCACTTGTAAGTAAGAACAAGCAGCATTTATTTTTCTTAAAGCTACATTTAGATACCATTTCCCACCTATCAGGTCGGTAAAACTTCAAAAATGTGGTTCCATAGTCTACCGATGAGGCACCATCACCCACCGTTCACACGACCGCACGCGGAGTGAGCTGCACAAGCCCAGGAAGGGCCTCTCGGCAGCGTTAACCAGAGCTACAGGTGCATGTGCTCCGGATGGACAATCCAATTCTGGGAACTTATCCCGAAGGTACACTTGCATGCTTGAGAGACGAAATGAAGTGAAATGAAATATGTTATCCACTGTATTTTGTTTGTAAAAGTAAAGTGTGGAAATAGGTGAAAGGTTCATCAACAGAGGACAGGTTAAATAAACCGTGGTACGTCTACTGATGGGGACACCAGACAGCCGTGAGCAAAGCGGACCTGGGGCTGGAAAGCGAGGGCTCTCCGCGCTCGGGTGTGGAAGGACGGAAGGCACGGCACAGGAAAATGGGCGCGGCACCTTTTGGGTAAATGGGAGGCAGTGATGGTTAATAACATAATTCCAAATTTGTTATAAATGCATAAAGAAATTCTAGAAGGATACATAAGAAACTACTAACATGATTGCAGAGTCAGAGGGGCAGGAACAGCAGGACAGCAAGTAGACTTTTGAACAAATGCTTTTGATAACTGATTTTATTTTTGAACCATGTGACAATATTACCTAATCAAAATAAAATAATAATACT
>NW_012148708.1:596534-607799 GCF_000956105.1 Propithecus coquereli
CCATCCTCACGGGACCCTTGATGTCCCCTCACAGCAGGACTGGGTGCAGGAGTCCTCTACTCTCAAGTCTGTCTCCATGCAAGGAGTTTCAGAAAACAGACATTATTCGTGAATGTCATAGTTTGAAACTAAAAAAAACAGGACCCTTTTCTCGAACCTGCGCCACGCCAGGCTAAACCTGAGAGTGCTGACGCTGCAGGGAGGGGACTGACGCCTGCGAGTTTAAGAAACAAGTAGCCAGTGGATCTCATTGCCGGGGCAGGGGCATCTGAAAGACAGCCACCTTTCCAGCCTCTCCCCCAGCACCTCCCCGCTGTCTGCCTGTGCTTTGGAAACCGCCCGTCAGAGGCCATGTGAGCCACGCCAGGCCCAGCGCAGAGATACAGACCTGACGCTGGCGCCAAGAGCTCCACCCCGACCTCCGTGCCCGGCAACACGTAGGTGCCCTAGTGTCCCAACGAACTGCGAGCCCAGGAGATCTTCGAAAAACCTCCTCCTCCCCTTCCCGCCTTGCCTGCACCACACAATCACAGCAGCAGGCAGAGGAGTCACTTCCAGGCGGAGATGCTGAGAGGGCCACGCCTCCAGGGAGACGGAAAGTCCAACTCCTTTAGAACATTCACCAAGACTGAGTGTAGACACCTGGAAGCCACAGGCAGGTCTTGCCTCCCTCAGAAGACTAGACCCGAAGGACCTGGATCCACCTTCACCTGGAATAGAACTGTTACTCAAATCCCTCCAGATGTTTACTTTGCCTAAAAATTTCCAGAAATGACTTTCCCTGGTGACGACTGCACTAGCACTGCTTCAGGCCGGCTGTGTGCACGACTCCTTGGCCTTCGTACAACTTGAGCTAGTTCGTTTTTATCGTCGTATCTTATGGATCAACCAGGACCACTTTAATTCCACTATTAGAACCTAGTGCTTACCCATCTAACCCCTTTTATCAAGAGGTCCCTAGAACAATATACGTGCTTTCCATCGCATAAGAGAGTTCTGTTTTATTTGTGGTTTGTTTTTTTAGCTTCTTTCCTCTTTTTCTTGGGGATTGAGGGGCAGGTGGTTCATTTAAAAGATTTAGCTCATACATAAAACAACTCCCTTTTTCCAAAGTCTTCAGAGGGCAAAGGTAATCTAGTTCTCCCTCAGCAGACAGAAGACACCCGGGCCAGCTGGTGTCGGCGTCAGCGCCCTGCATGGCCAGGGCCAGCACACACCTACGCGGCCACTCTCCAGCCCTCCTGTGACTGTTGGCAAGTCTGAGGTCAGCAGAGCAGCCGGGGGTGGAGGGGACACAGCCCCAGGTCGCTGGAGAAATGCAGAGAATTCATCTATTCATCAAAGACTACCCCAATAAATCTTTCTACAAAGAAGGAACCGAAAGCTTTCCTTTTGGACCGTGGCCAAGGTCTCATTTTACAGTCAGCAGCAGGTCCCAATGCTCTGAAACAGAAACAGTAACTGCACATTTTCCTGTTTTCCCTCTGCAGCTGGAGAGCCGGCCTGGCCCAGAGCCTCTCACCTGCCCGGCGCAAACGTTTCCCTTCCACTGGGGGCAGAATAAGTTCCGCAAAGGACACTCGTCTGCATTTGGCCTCTACGCACATTGGAAAATGTGTAAAGTAAAAATGAAAACTATCTCCCACAAAGAACACTGAAACAGGCAATGCCCCGTGAGTTTCCTTTGACCTGTCCCCAAATCTATCTGTTCTGAAGTGTCGCTCTCCTCAGGTAGTATCAATCCCTCTCGAAGCAGTTGCTTTTAACAGTTTTCCCCAAAATGAAATACCGCCATAGCAAGCTGCTGCTCCTCCACAGAGCTGCCCAAACTAACAACTGAGCTTCGAACACCAGGTCTGGCAAACGGGCCACAGAAAGCCATTAATCTCATGATGGCATTTTAGAGGTCTCCACAAAATCACATTTCCAAATGAAATAAACCCAGTCTCCCAAACTGGGCTGCGTTGGAACACGGAAACAAACAGCCCAGAGACAGCAATGAATTTCAAATGGCATGCTAATTACCAGTCTACATCCAGAAATAGCTGAAGACGGCAGGATTTTTGTTGTTGTTGTTGTTAAAATAACTACAGCCTTTATCCTGGGGTTGGGCAAAAGCATCTGATTTATTCAAATGCTTCAGCTTCAGCTATAATCACACTTATATGTACTTATCCGGGAGGGGGAGCGGCGGGGAGAGACAGCTGCGGGGGGTCAGGGGAGTGCCCGCGGGGACGGGTGCGTCCCCTACATCGAACGAGCCAGACCTGACACACCTGCCGGTGGGGACTCTCCTGCCTGCCCGCCCAGTGGCGCCCACCCCGGACGCTACGGGGGGAAGGACGCCCCCACGGTTTCTCGAGCACCATCGCTCTCTCCACGTGGACGAATGGCAGCGGCGGTGCGAGGCACGTTTACAGCACTTGGATTAGAAGGAATCTTCCTGCCTTCAGGAAGCTTACACAGTCTGCTAAGAAGTGAAACAGGAAAAGTGCACGAGTATGCGAGAAATACGGTCATTTCGCGCCACTGCTCTTGGGTCCCTAAGACGAGGAGCAGCAACCCTCTGCAGCGTGAGCTCAGCGGAAGGGACGGTGCCCTCCACGGCTCCTGTCCGCACTGCGGGTCGCAGCGTGGCCTGCAGGAGGAACCGGAGAACCTGGAGTCCGAGTCCTCTCAGAGAATCATCCCCGCCCAGCCGCGCCCCAAGCCCCAGGCTTCTGCTACCTTACTACCCCTCTAAACATCTCACAGTCGACCTCCTACCCCCCCTCAAATTTAGAATGTTCCAGCAGGAAGTCTCCTTCAAGGTCATTTGGTCCGGCACAAGTTTCCCTGGGCTTAAAGGAGCTGTGGGAAAACAGTGTTCTTGGCTCGAACACATTTAGGAAATTCTGGTCAAACAACGCTGAAGTTTACTTTACTGTCGGACTTAGCTCCCTAACGAGCGACAGGCACACTGAGGCTCCCCGAGAGAGGCGCCCAGGGGCGGCGTTCACAGAGCCGGCTCACCGGGAGCCCGTTCCCACCTGCTGACGGCGGTGTCCCCCACACCCCCCACTCCCGCCGGTACTGAGGGTACAAACACGGAAAAGACACATTCCTCAGGGAGCTGGCCGCCGAGGATTCAGAGGCGTGGAGAGGTAAGCTGCTCACAGTCCCGACTCGTTCCCAACTGGTCTCAGAGGCGAGCTGGCGGCGGCTCCGGCACCCACCTTCTTGCCGCCCACACCCTCCTGCAGTCATCAGCGCGTCCGGTCAGCCCGGAAACACCTCCAGAGCGGGTCCCAAGCAGCCTGGACCCCTCGTGACGCTACAACGAGACGCCCTCCGTCTGCCCACCTGGACCATTCTGCTTAGCGTTAGTGTAACCACGGCATTCTTGGGGACAGAGACTGGTAATATGAAGATGAAAGAAAGATGCTGAACCCCCTCCGCCAGCTGTCACTCAGGCCTCATCTCACGGCCAATTCTCACCCCCGCCCCAGAGTAGGCGAACGAGAGGGAGACAGTTCCAGGCATCACGACTGGGACAGGCCCAGGAGGGAGAGCAGACAACAGTGCTCTGTGTGGCACCGGACGCCTCATCTCGGGTCTCCCATGGGGCGGGTGTCATGGCTGACCCCAGGGACGTCACGTCCTTGAGACAAAAGGCCATCAGGGCAGAGCTTGTCCTCTTGTTTCCAGGCCTTGCAGAGGGCTGGGGTCCTCCCCACTGCCATCTGCTCTGCCTGGAGAGGGGGCCTCGATGCTGGAGGCAGGCCTTGGGCGGGAGCGTGGGAGAAGAGGTTGCTGTCCCCCTCTGCGGGCCCCACCTGGGAGAAGGCACATGCTGGACCTCAAAACCACGCTCTCCAGAGACAAGCGAGGACTGGAAGCTAAGGCTGGGGAGGGCGGAACTCCTCAAGAACCAAGACTCATCAGACACTGGGCAGAGCCGGGGGGCAGGCGGGCTGTGACCACCTGTTGCTAGTTTAGGCACATTCCCCCAGGTGCGGGCATCTCTGTTCAGACACAGCCAAGAACTCGGCCTCGAGAGGCCGATGCGTGCAGGCGCCAGGTGAGCACCGGTGGGCAGCCCGGCAACCTGACCTTCTTCTGAGGGGAGAAACACCCTCCACACAAGAGGGCCCTAAATACCTGTCACCACCAGGGCAGGCGTCACCACCAGCAGCCATGCAGAAGTCACAAATCGGCTTCCTGAAATTCACCTGTAATTGCCACACCAGCCTGGTCTCCCCACTACAGACTAGAGGCTGCACCACAGAGGGCTTTAGCCTCGAACCCAGGACTGGCTCCACAGTGCTGGGTCCCAGCTCCTCAGGTGTCGGGCCCTGTCATCCGTCCCTCAGGCTCCCCTTCCTCTGTGGAGGGGAGGGTGCCGGGCAGAGGCCAGGCGAGGAAGGAACAGGTGCTCCCAAACTGAAATGCCAAAGAAAGATTTGAAAACGCTTTTTGCGTTGAGATGTCAAACAGGCACCCCATACACTTGAAAAGCTCCACTGCTTTTAAAATTTACCAACTTCCAGAAAGAGGGTCTGGCCAGCATTAATCTGGCCCACCACGGTGGGTGAGTGCAGCCGACTGCAAAGGTTGCTCTGATCTGACACTAACTGGGACCAGTTTATAGAAATCACCCTCACTTTTCAAAGGAAATCAAATCCCCCTTTTTTAACCATGAATGTCACTCAAAATGCCTACATGCTACGTAAAATCACGATTCTAAGTGAAGCGTTCCCTTTTGGAGTTTCAGAGGGAATGACGAAGGCATCCTGTGCATGTTTCTCCGAGGATTTCAAGAATGGAGTGATTCTGGATAAGCCCATATAGGCAGACTACGCATGACTTACCGACTTCTGCTTTTCCAGAGGGTGGCAACGCGGCCCACGGATGGGCCCCAGAACAATCCCAAGTTGAGGCAGGACAGACTTAAACCAGACTGCAGCATCGGAGCCACGCCCCGGAACCGTTCCGACCAAAGTGCATTCCTACCCCTGGGCCCCTGGACACCTACCTGGGCAGAATGCTCACTTCCCGCTGATAAAGGCAGGGGTCCCTGCTGCCTCTGAACGCTGACCCCCCAACTCCTGCACCCTCCCACCCTGGGTCCAGAGCCCTGCCCCTGAACAGCAGCGGGGAGGCTGCCCCTCACGGCCACCTGGCCTCCCCACTGTTGTGCCAGGCCTGTTCCCAAGGCATCCCCCTGGGGCCCACGGCAGGCAGGGCCATGTTTCCCTCAGACTGCCCACCGCCTGCCCAGTGAGACGGGTCCCAAACTCCGCTTTCAGCTCTGGTCCAAACCCAGGCCCCTGTCCGCATGGCTTATGGTCTAAACCATCGCCTTAGATACGACAGATGGGCCCGGCAGAGACCTGGACGTTAGACTTTACATATGGGCACCAGTATCAAGGGTCCAGATCTAGGGAACGGTGTTTGGATGACTGGAACAGACACTCCTCTTCCGGCGGGTCCCTGTGCCAGCCAGGAGCTCTGGTGAAGAGGGCTGAGTGGCCCCAGCCCCCGGGTGCTCCACAGGGCAGCACAGAAAGGGCCGTGCAACTCTCAGGGGCCAGAAGACACCAAAGGGCGCAGTGTCCCTCCACCCTCAGGCACTCGCAGCAAAGTCCGTCCAAGCCGCAGAAGCCCCCGGGGCCCACAGCCATTCCGTCCCGGCTCTGGGGAACATTCTCTCAAGGCGCGGCCAGCAGCGGGGCACAGGGTCTTCTTTTGTCAGAGGGTGGTGATTCCTGCTCAGACCACGCAGCAAAATGAAAAGTGAACGCGCAGGGAGGCACTCTGCCTCTCCGGGCTTCAGGTTTGCTCTTCGTACAATGCGAAGGGAGTAGCAAAGATCTTTCAGGGCACTTGGGTTCGAAACACCAACTTCACGAATTCTGCTTTTCTCAGTGCGCAGTGCTCAATCTCTCACACAAAACAGCAAATAAAATTCTTTTTGTATGATCATTAAAAGCATATGTATCAAAATATGTACTACAGTTTATTTCTATTGGGGGAAGCCTCATATTCGCCTAGGAATACGCATAGTTAAACAACAGCAGCTATGCTACTTGTTCGGGTATTTAAGAACATGCATTACCAGAAACAGCAACAGAAAGATACTTTTCCCACTTGGAAATCACCGGACCACCACTATAGTGGCTCACTTAGTATATGATGCTTGACATTTCAAGTTGCCAGTTGATCCTTTAAAACTGATTCTACTTCTTCTATGGGTTTAAGCCTGCGTACAAGCTGTCTGGACCTGGGGAGCCATGTTTAATGTTATTAGTAATACCAGGCGATATGCATGGCACAGCTGGGCTGATTCGTGGGCAGACGGCCAGGAAGCCCTGTATCGTCACCAGGTTTCCAAACGCAGGAGCCACTGGTCTTCCTGGGCTCGGGCACGGCGTGACTCCGCACATGCGGCTGATGGGGGGTGACTCTACAGAAGAATCAGCTTTGCGGTCTCCCCAGTCACGAGGCCCAAGCACAGCCTCCCAGGACGTGGGCACCTCACGCGAGAGTATGTATGCTGGTGTGCCGGGCGCAAGCTCTTGTGGGAGGGAAAATTCCAAGCAAGAGAGAAGATATCCTGAGTTTCTGCAAAGTCCAGATGCCGAGAGGGGTCTCCTACTGCTGATGTCTTTGATTAAGCAACTTCTCTTAGGAACATTGCTGGTTTAGTTCCTCCGTCTGCAAAGATTCCACGATTCATTTCTTTCAGGGCGAGAAGAGTTGACCTATGAAAAAAATGCTTGACTTTCCCTGTGCTTGCCTGCTACAAACTATCACGCAGCTCCCTAGAATCCGAGCAGCCAGTCCCTAATGTGCTCTTTGTTCCTGAGCATTTTCTAACGACAGAATTCACTTTTGTGTTCACCGAGAATACTGATAATCTCTCAGCTTTTCTACAATCTCTCAGCTACTCCATACAAAAGCAAACTAAAAAAATAACCATTTTTTTGCTCTTCTACACAATGGGCTGGCACACAAGTAGGTAGGCTGTCTTAACATCGAGTATAATATAAACATGAGCAACCAAAATTTTCCTAGTGAGCATTAGAATTCTCATTTTAACTCACCCCACGACATCCTGCGTCCTCCACCCACATCCTCCCAGGCAGGGCCTCTCCAGAGGGCCCCGCTGCAGGGAAGGGCTCACTGCACAGCTCCACCTCAGGGAAGGCTGTGACCTAAGGCAGGTCCCGTCACTTCTCTGAAGTCTGTTTTCTCACTTGTAACTGAAGGGTTTTAATTCTGTCAGACAGCTTTGTTCCCTTCCAGTTCTAAAGAACTTCTAGAATAACAGCTTTATTTTAAGCCACCACAGACCTCATCCTTTTGATGACAAAAATGTCTGGCTCTGTATTCAGGTTGAGCGATTAAGCAGTTAAAAGCAGAGGCAGTTTGTCATCGGCACCCCTCGCACACAAGCACACTGTCCTGCTCAGTGCCTCCAGGGCACCCAGCCCACGGTGCTGCAAAGGGACAGCCTCCCTGGCCATCGTGGGCAGAAACCGCACTTCACATGGGCATTTCTCAGCCTGCTTCACAGAATTACAATTACGCAGCCAGAGGCCAAAAGGAGAACCACTGGGATAAATCTGCGATTCCAATCTCAGAAATGATTTAGCCTAAATTTAGAAAGAGCTACCACTGACCCAGGACTAAAGGGCTCTGGCCCACACAAGCCCGCAGGCTGACTCCTGCGGAGTCCCTGCGGAAAACACACGTAGCGTGAGAGAGTGCCAGCAGCAAATGATTTTCTGGAACTTAAAGCAAGGTGAAAGGCAGCATTAAAAAAAAAAGTTCAAATGTAAATTTTACAGGTAGCTTCAAAAGGTGATCAGTGGAGATGACAATGATGAGGTGACACTGAAAATTCACGTGCAACATGGAAAAACAGAGAGGGCTTTCTTCCTTAGTGAGGCAGTCACACTTACTCAAAGTAAAAAGTATTCTAAAGTTATGACTTAAGCCTGAAATGCACCACAGACAACTATTCTCCCATTACCCCTTCTGCGGTGGCAACACAGAGGGCTAGCGTGACACGGTCTTCTCGTCCAGCTCTGACGCTGCCCAGCAAGCTCGTCTGCATGTGGTTTGCATCGATGCGATAACTGACATGAGCAGGTGTTTGCTTCTTGCATCTAAACTTAATTAAATGGTTTCAGTATCTGTTCAGAGATGGCAGAGGGGAAAGAAAAGCCATAAAATAATCACAAATACGATTGACTTAGAGAAAAACACAAACACACACACTCACACAGGAGACCACTACAGTTTGTCTACATGGCAAAAGCTTCCCAGCAGCGACCTAGAAATACTGTCTCCTCTCCTCTTACTAACCCTTGCTAAATGATGATGTTCAGAAAAGGGCCAGTTTTCCAAAAACTGATCAGAGACCTCAGAAGGGGCATAAAACTGAATTACGAGGAATGCCAACCCTGCTCCAACACTTCGAGGACTGTCCAAAACTCTGTTGACTTAGCCAGCATCTCAACCAGGGACTTCAAGTTTATGCTTCCATCGTGTGTCCACCTTAAAAGTTAAGATGTCACCACATTCCTCGGACACGGGGCCCGAGTCCCAGAGCCAGAGCTCTCCTGCCCAAGGAGGGCCTTCTCCATGGCCGGCACTGCCCCGCTCATCCTGCCGTCCCGGTTGTCCCTGGATTGGACAAGTGCCAGATCTCTCTGCAAGGCCTTTGGGCCCCAGAATTACTGAGGAACAAGGGGTCGCAAATGAAAGAACTTTTATCAGGACTGCCGATCTCCCACGAAGAAGAAGGACACTTACTGCTGCCCCATTAACTGCAAAATAAATCCTCCAGAAAACGATGTGCTGCCCAGTCGAGTGGAGAAAGCAGAAACTAAGAAGACCCCCCTTCCTGCCTCGTGCCGCTCAATCGTCACGGGGCTCTCCCAAGCTTCAATTTCTCCACCGGGAGGCGTGATCTGTAAAGGTTTTCAACATTTCCATTCTAAATTCTGGAGCAGAACTGGGCATGAGAAAGCTGACCCCGAATACATCCTCTCTCCTTTCCCAAAATGTATTGGAGACATTTCATTTCATAGCTTGCTGTGAAGATAACCACAGCCTAAAGACTGGACAACGTCTACAATCTTTGTAGATGCTAAAAATACCTTACAACTCAAATGCTCCTGACCTATCACCATCCCAAGCCACACAATCATCTGAACTAAGCAGGAGACAGTGACAGGAATAGTGTGGCTCACGGGATCACAAATACACCCAGAGCGCACTGGGAATGATGTCCGCAGCCGACCCACACGCAATCCATGGCACACCGAGCTGCCCCAACGGTGTTGCTGTTTGCCACGTGCTACTGAAGCACCACCACGATAAATGAAGGAAAAAATGAGGCCTTCAGAAACGCTTTGTCATTTTTACCACCCGCCCCACCGTCCCAACAGCTGGCAAGCTCCTCGAGGCCAGGAAACTTCTGAATCCCACGGCACTTCCCTGTCGCCCACTCGGAAAGACACACCACAAATGCACAGAGATGGACCGCACTAAAAACACTCAATGTCTAGCACTTCTTTTTGGTAGCCTAGAAGGAAAATTTTTGTTTTATTGGGACATTTTCTAAAATTTCATCAGACTGGCTCAAAAGTAACCTAATCGGGGAGCCCGACAGATTTCAGGGCAGTGTTTCCCAGGTAACCTGGACACTCCTTGTGCTGTGGCACCTGCTTGGGACACCCCAGCAATCTCAAACATAAAAAGCACAACTTAAAAAAAAAAGTATGCTAAAGAATGCTGGAGAAAATTATGTTCATCATGAAACGGCACATCTTAATTCCACAGAAACACTGCTTTGTTAAAATTCAGGAGTTTGGGGGATTGGTTTGGTTTGGTTTAGAAACAGGGTCTGGCTCTGTCACCCAGGCTGCAGTGCAGTGGTGCAATCATAGCTCACTGCACCCTCCAACTCCTGGGCTCAAGTGATCCTCCCGCCTCAGCCTCCAGAGTAGCTGGGACTAAAGTTATGCACCACCATGCCTGGCTGACATTTTATTTTTATTGTTTATAGAGACCGGGTCTCACTATGCTGCCCAGGCTTGTCTTGAACTCCTAGCCTCCAGCCTCAGCCTCCCAAAGGGCTGGGACTACTGGTGCACACCACCATGCCCGGCCAAAATGCAGGAGTTCTTAAAGATAGATCACACTTACGCTGAATAAGACCCTCATTGTTCCTGAAGATCTTGCTCAGGTTTGGAAAACATTAGCTGTGGTTTAGACAAGCCAGTCTGCAGAGCTTACGTGGTGAGAATGCAGGGCTGAGCCTACGGTGAGGTGAAGGGTGCTCCCAACACTCAGAGAGCCAGCCGGGTCCCTGCAGCTCCCTCTCCACATACCTGCAACCACGGCTAAGTGTGCCTCAGCTTCCCAACCGTACACTTCAGTTTGTATAAGGCTTTTGCCAGGACCAATATTTTACGGTTCCAATCAACAATACTCAACAATTATGTACCAAATACATAAGGGACTGAGTGAATGAATTTACAAACTAACCACTGATTTTGCCTTCTGACGCCCCTCCTGGAGGCGGAGGGCTTTGCTGCTGATTATGTCATTTGTCATGTTGTTTTCTGGAGCACAACAGATTGCGCCTCAGTTGGAGAGGTGTGAAGACGTCAGCAAACACAGGCTGGCTCCGGGAGGAGCGGTGGAGTGGGTTCTGCAGCAACGACTCAGACGTACTCTCTCGAGCAGTTCCTTTGCTGTGACTCAGAGGCCCAAACCATCCAGTCTTGATAAACAGTTTGCTTTAGTTTCGTTTAGTTCCTTTATTGCCCATAAACTGAGAAAATGTCTCGGAATTCAGTTAGCCTCAGAAAACTAAAACCCTCATGTGTCACAACAGAAGCACGAGCTCGGCCCCCGGGCGGGCGGACGGCCGCTCAGCAAGCCAAGGAGCAGGGCGGTGTCTCCGACCTCTCATCGGGCTGGCAGAGATGGTCTTCCGTGGACTGTCCCCGCCTGGGCAGTGCTTAGCCGACTGCCTGAGAGCAAAGGCTGGTGTAAATGAACTGTGATTTAAGTCAATGGGTAAAAGATGTTTCCACTTTTCTGATACGCTCTAACTTCTAGGATGCGCCAAGCGCTCGGCGTCTGGCCCAGTTGTGCATCTCGCTCCATCCGCACGTCAGCGGTTGGTCACAGCGTCTGACGGTGGACAACGGCACTCGTTGGAGATACCCCGATTTTCCTTCTTATCAAAAAAAGAAAACATGG
>NW_012148708.1:607849-610114 GCF_000956105.1 Propithecus coquereli
TGTTGTGCCAGGCCTGTTCCCAAGGCATCCCCCTGGGGCCCACGGCAGGCAGGGCCATGTTTCCCTCAGACTGCCCACCGCCTGCCCAGTGAGACGGGTCCCAAACTCCGCTTTCAGCTCTGGTCCAAACCCAGGCCCCTGTCCGCATGGCTTATGGTCTAAACCATCGCCTTAGATACAACAGATGGGCCCGGCAGAGACCTGGACGTTAGACTTTACATATGGGCACCAGTATCAAGGGTCCAGATCTAGGGAACGGTGTTTGGATGACTGGAACAGACACTCCTCTTCCGGCGGGTCCCTGTGCCAGCCAGGAGCTCTGGTGAAGAGGGCTGAGTGGCCCCAGCCCCCGGGTGCTCCACAGGGCAGCACAGAAAGGGCCGTGCAACTCTCAGGGGCCAGAAGACACCAAAGGGCGCAGTGTCCCTCCACCCTCAGGCACTCGCAGCAAAGTCCGTCCAAGCCGCAGAAGCCCCCGGGGACCCACAGCCACTCCGTCCCCGCCCTGGGGAACATTCTCTCAAGGCGCGGCCAGCAGCGGGGCAGAGGGTCTTCTTTTGTCAGAGGGTGGCGATTCCTGCTCAGACCACGCAGCAAAATGAAAAGTGAACGCGCAGGGAGGCACTCTGCCTCTCCGGGCTTCAGGTTTGCTCTTCGTACAATGCGAAGGGAGTAGCAAAGATCTTTCAGGGCACTTGGGTTCGAAACACCAACTTCACGAATTCTGCTTTTCTCAGTGCGCAGTGCTCAATCTCTCACACAAAACAGCAAATAAAATTCTTTTTGTATGATCATTAAAAGCATATGTATCAAAATACGTATTACAGTTTATTTCTATTGGGGGAAGCCTTATATTCGCCTGGGCATACGCATAGTTAAACAACAGCAGCTATGCTACTTGTTCCGGGTATTTAAGAACATGCATTACCGGAAACAGCAACAGAAAGAGACTTTTGCCACTTGGAAATCACCAGACCACCACTATAGTGGCTCACTTAGTATATGATGCTTGACATTTCAAGTTGCCAGTTGATCCTTTAAAACTGATTCTACTTCTTCTATGGGTTTAAGCCTGCGTACGAGCTGTCTGGACCTGGGGAGCCATGTTTAATGTTATTAGTAATACCAGGCGATATGCATGGCACAGCTGGGCTGATTCGTGGGCAGACGGCCAGGAAGCCCTGTATCGTCACCAGGTTTCCAAACGCAGGAGCCACTGGTCTTCCTGGGCTCGGGCACAGCGTGACTCCGCACATGCGGCTGATGGGGGGTGACTCTACAGAAGAATCAGCTTTGCGGTCTCCCCAGTCACGAGGCCCAAGCACAGCCTCCCAGGACGTGGGCACCTCACGCGAGAGTATGTATGCTGGTGTGCCGGGCGCAAGCTCTTGTGGGAGGGAAAATTCCAAGCAAGAGAGAAGATATCCTGAGTTTCTGCAAAGTCCAGATGCCGAGAGGGGTCTCCTACTGCTGATGTCTTTGATTAAGCAACTTCTCTTAGGAACATTGCTGGTTTAGTTCCTCCGTCTGCAAAGATTCCACGATTCATTTCTTTCAGGGCGAGAAGAGTTGACCTATGAAAAAAATGCTTGACTTTCCCTGTGCTTGCCTGCTACAAACTATCACGCAGCTCCCTAGAATCCGAGCAGCCAGTCCCTAATGTGCTCTTTGTTCCTGAGCATTTTCTAACGACAGAATTCACTTTTGTGTTCACCGAGAATACTGATAATCTCTCAGCTTTTCTACAATCTCTCAGCTACTCCATACAAAAGCAAACTAAAAAAATAACCATTTTTTTGCTCTTCTACACAATGGGCTGGCACACAAGTAGGTAGGCTGTCTTAACATCGAGTATAATATAAACATGAGCAACCAAAATTTTCCTAGTGAGCATTAGAATTCTCATTTTAACTCACCCCACGACATCCTGCGTCCTCCACCCACATCCTCCCAGGCAGGGCCTCTCCAGAGGGCCCCGCTGCAGGGAAGGGCTCACTGCACAGCTCCACCTCAGGGAAGGCTGTGACCTAAGGCAGGTCCCGTCACTTCTCTGAAGTCTGTTTTCTCACTTGTAACTGAAGGGTTTTAATTCTGTCAGACAGCTTTGTTCCCTTCCAGTTCTAAAGAACTTCTAGAATAACAGCTTTATTTTAAGCCACCACAGACCTCATCCTTTTGATGACAAAAATGTCTGGCTCTGTATTCAGGTTGAGCGATTAAGCAGTTAAAAGCAGAGGCAGTTTGTCATCGGCACCCCTCGCACAC
>NW_012148708.1:621221-666461 GCF_000956105.1 Propithecus coquereli
GCAGCCCCACCAGCTCCAGGGCCCCCCACATCCGCCCACACACGAAACGGGCACAAGAAGGGCCAGGAATCAGCTGTTTCCCCACAAGCGGCTGAACCTCTCCCGAGACCCCCCAACATCCATGCGGAAGGCTGAGAGTCAGCGTGGTTCTTCTCCAGGCAGGAGGAAGCCTGTTCTTGAACATGAGCCTTCACCCCTGGAACCTGGACCCCCAACTTCGGCAAGAAAGAATTTACACCTGTAGTCTGCCGTGCGGCTGTTCTTCTCTTCAACATGCCATCTCTCCACGGCAGTCCCAAGGGTTCAGGCCTGGGCACAGCTGGGTCTGCAGCTGAGCAGAGCTCTCCAAGATGGAACAGATGGACCCCAAATGATGCTACCAATGACTCATCTCTCTTTTATTGTGCAAAGTACAGCAGTGGCCAACCAGCAATTCTTAATCACAGTCTTATTTATGCCTTCTCCACTAAAGCTCCCCAAAGATGGAGTCAGTGTTCTTTGTTCAATGGTAAATTAAAGACAGATGACTCTCCCGAAGAAGGTTTCAAGCTAAGTGGTAAGACAGTTAATTAGCCATATAGTACTAAATTCTACTTACATTCACACATTTACAAATCGCGGAGCAGTTCAATGTCCTATAATCTGCAATACTGTCTTAATCCCTTCTAACCCTGCAAGAGTCATCACAAATGCTATTAGAAGCCTCATGTAATCTCTCATTTCCTCAGTTTATCCACCTATGCAATGGGGAGAAATGAAAAAATGAATGTGATGTGATTTACCATTACGCACTCCGGAACTGAACTATTTTACTTTCAGAACTCAGAAGACATGATACATGAGTGTGTTAAAAACAACTGCTGCTTTCCAGGCCAGACCAATGGATGCCTTCCATGTATGGATTATGACTTTACGCATAAGTCCTGTCTCCCAAAAACGTGTAAAACCAAACTGTAACCCAACCATGGTGAACACCCACTCAAGGCTTCTTGGGCGTGGCTCTCCAGACCATGGTCACACATATCCGGCTCAGAATGAACCTCTTTCAATTTTCAACAAAAAACGAAACTGCTAAACAGGTCTATGTCTAGTGTGGGAGCCCTTACAGGCAGTGGGGCCTTCGGAAATGCTGCAATGAGGAACAGAGCCCTAGTCCCCCACGAGGCGCAACTGATGTGTCTTAAAATCCACACCTGACAAAATACCCAAAGGCGAGCACGTGGCTGTTTCCAGTGTCTTAGTTCTTCTGCCAAAGCTCCGTCCTTGTTTGTTGTTATTCTCTAGACGGTATTTTAAATGCTTCCACAAGGACAATTGTATCAGTAGGTCCCAATGCTTTGCCAGTGTCATCAAAGTGCAGCCAGCACGGCCACTGCCAAGGTTCACAGGACTGTTATTGTGGCCCTTGAGTCACCCTATAGCAGTGGCTTCAAAAGGATTTTTCATTCATGGTCATGATATTGCGCTAGCTCCTTTACAGATTTTCTTTTTTTTTTACATTACTTACATTCTTTCAGCAATATTTTAACTCAAAATAGCCAAAGTTGTGTATCTGGTCCTATCAACTAAATTTCCCTTTGCTGTAAACTTGAGATAGTTTTAGTGTAAACGACTCCAGTATGGATAGCCAGAATAAATCATTCAATTTCAATAAACTCTTGTCTTTTAAACAGATATGGAAGAGATCTTTATCACTGTAAATTTTGGCTAAACTGATGGAAGGTGGTTAAAAAGAGATCACTTTGCTTTATTCACTTGGAGTCGAGGCTGTGGCATTTGCCCATTTTATTCTGGGTTATGTTCTATTCGCATTTAACTGGAGCATAGTAAAACTGCTTTAAGTCTAACTGATGAAAAACACCCAGAGATCACAATTAGAACTGCTAGAGAAGTAAATCCTCAGTTCAAAATGTGAAAGGAATATAAATTGATAATTATGTCAAAAGAAAATCAAAGTCTCGTGGCCACACCCCCAACTCCTTATGCAAAGGAGAAGATAAAGGCCTCATAGATCATTCATCAAGGAAATTTCTTGGTGACCACCCATAAGAAAGGGCGTGCAAATTGTACCTAAACCTAAAGCCCGTCTGATTCCACACTAATAATGAATTACAAATTTATCCCACAGGTAACAGAACTGGACAGAATCAGACATTTTTCCACCTACCCAGGGACATCTACATAACTGATACTTCCTTCACTCCTGTATTTTATGCAAATGTAGATTTCGGGGCCTCACAAGAATGTAAACACTACCTAACCAGCTCCCACCTCCCCCCTGCCTTGTGCCTCCTCTCTGTCGCCTCTAAAATGCAGAAGGTTCCAACCTCTCCTTTGGAAAAACAGCCACAGCTTATCTCCGTTTTTCCTGGGCGCATCCTCAAATTCTAAGCCTAATAAACCTCCACTGATTGAGACTGTTGCCTCAGATATTTATTTGGGTTGACAATTATAATTATTCCCTTTCCACCTTCTTCACGGAGTAGAGTGATCACTGTGGAGAGAATGGTAATATTAATAGTATCTGGTCATTTATCTGATGGCTTCTAGGTCTATACGAGATTTTCTAAAATCCCTAAAAACCCAAACTATTAAATTAAAACTAGTTATGCAGGTACATTTTGCCTTTATCTCTATGCCTCCTGTGAGATAAGACTTTTAACATTTTTCTCTGTATGAAACCAATGTCATCAGTGTTTCTTTAATTGGTCTTCCATTAATTATTCTCAATTGCAGGAAGTTGATATTAATTATTAGCATTTTCTCTGAAATAAATATTCAATTACCAGATTTGAACCTAGACTAAGTCCACCCCTTATAATAAGTATTTCTCTCTGCACTCATCCACACTAAGTCCTCATGGAATCACAATAGCAGAATAATAAGAATTTGGTGGCCGGGCACAGTGGCTCATGCCGGTCATCCTATCAATAGCACTTTGGGAGGCTGAGGCTGGAAGATCGCTTGAGGCCAGGAGTTCAAGACCAGCCTGGGCAACACGGCAAGACCCTATCTCTACAAAAAAATTGAAAAAAAAAAGTATTGGAACCCGTGTCCATATCAAGGGGGCAGACAGCGCAGAAGGAGGAACGTGCCTGCCGGGCAGGGTCGAGCCATCCCAGTCAGGGCACGACACAAGATGAGTGTGCACAGGCCAAGAGTCCGTTACTTACCCAGACTGTGCCACCCCTTCCCCACCTTCCAAAGGAAGCACAGGGTTGTTTCTCACACCTCTTTATCAAATACAACCCAGGAGATACAGAGTGCAAACCCATTTATATCTATATAACCTTTTGTCACATAGTAATAAGGTAATATTCAGTAAAATGCATTTGTGAAGAAGGCTGATTACAAAGCCTTTGAGTGTTCCCAATTTCTATTAGGTCATTAAATATGAAATGTCCAATTTCGAATCAAGAGTGTAGTTTATTATATCTCAAACAAGAAGAAGTACAAGTAATCAAAGAATGCTCCTAAACTATCAACACAGTTTTGCCATCTTAACGGTAGCTTGCTTATGTTAGTAGTGAAGAAGGCTAGAGAGCAAGTGGCAATGAAATCGTGAAAGGTGTTTTTCACAATCTATTGAGAATTGAGTATTTTCTCTTGTGAGAAGGGGTCCAAGCCTGGGAGAAGTGGTGGTCAGTTGGCGCAAGGTCTGGTGAATACAGTGGATGACAGAGAGTTTCCAAGTACAGCTTCTATAGTTTGAGCAGCATTGTTTGCGTGACATGTGGTCGAGCGTTATCGTGCAAGAAGATTGGCCTGTCTCTATTGACCAATCTCGGCTGCTTAATCACAAGCATCCTCATCATTTTGTCCAGTTGGTTGCAGGGGACATCTGCTATAATCGATTGACCAGGTTTCATGAAGCTGTAGTGGATAATACCAGCGCTGGACCACCAGATAGATACCATTAGCTTTTTCTGACAAACATTCAGTTTTGGACTGTGTTTCGACACTTCATCTTTATCCAACCATTGTTGAATATTTGGTGATTGTCAAAAAGAATCCATTTTTCATCACCCATAACAATACAGTGTAGAAATGGTTCACCTTTATGCTGTGACAGCAAAGAAAGGCAAGCTTTGACACAATTTCTCTTCTGACGTTCGTTTAACTCACGCGGAACCCATCTATCCAGCTTCTTTACCTTGCTAATTTGTTTGCTGTGGTCCGATATTGTTGGAATAGTAACATCAAACCTTGCTGCTAATTCACGCATAGGTGGAGCTGGATCTACTTCCACTACAGCTTTCAGCTCATCATTATCCACCGTGGTCTCAGGTTACCCACGTGGCTCATTTTCAAGATTAAAATCACCAGAACAGAACTTGTCAAACCATCAACGCACTATGTGTTCATTAGCCACATCCTTCCCAAATACTTCATTGATATTTCAAGTTGTCTGCACTGCACTGGTTCCATGATGGAACTCATGTTCAAAAATAACACAAATTTTTGACTTATCCATGATTTCACAAAAATTGCTCTAAAAAAATGTGAAAGATAATCACAAGCCAAAATATGCGTTTGCAAGACTGAGGATGTACCTTCACAATAAAAATAAAACAAGAAGTGTCAAAGTGAAATGCCAGAGATATCAACTGTCAAACTTAGTACTTAAGGAAATCGTATATTCCATACTTAATAACCCATAAAAACACTGACAATGAAATCCTTCTAATTGCATGAGAAATGGGGTGAAATTCTTAAAAGTAATCCGGAGTGGTTATAGGCAGAAGACAAGCTATGATGTCAGAGGATTGTGAAACCAGAGGTTCACCGCACAAACGGAACCAAACTGAAGGTTGAGTGCAATATGCACTATTTTAGGTCGCTGTGTTTTGAGATGATACATGCACGTGTGAGCTGCAACAAGCCTAAGGCCTCTAAGTACAGACGGGAAGTGCTCTGGATGGGGGGCACACCAAGGGGAATCTCTAAGGCTGTACTGAGGAGTTAAAAGGCTGCGCAGCACTAAATGTTAAAAAGCCCAACAACTGTTTTTTGAGAAATCATGAAGAGGTAATAACTTGAGAACAGATCATCATTATTACACTGATATAAAGACCAGTATAGCACCAAGACAACCATATCTTAGTATACCCTGCTGCCATCTTACAGCAAGACATACTAAGTTATTTGCAGACTTCACACTCTGCGAGGCCCCTCTCACCGGCCCCTTACCCTTTGGGCGATAGCGCCACACGCAGGTGACCCCACATCTCCATGTGTAGTTGTGACCCCCCCGGCCTCAGACTGTCGTCTGGCTGATCTCCAGCCATCTCTCCACACGCCCCCCAGGCATGCTGAGCCACGGGGTCTCAGTCCAGACTCACTGCTCCCCCCAGGGGAGCTCCACCTCCTGGGCTGCCTGTCGCTGCCCATCCCATCTTCTCTTCACCCAAGACCAAAGCCCAGAAATCACTCTGCAATCCACCCTCTGTCCGCTGCCCTCCATGTTCTGTCCATCAGCACGCAGCTCCCTCTGCCCGGGGCTCTCTTCTCCGTGCTGCTGCCCTGGTTCAACCCTGTCCCCTCCGGCCTCCTCACTGTCCTTCCTGGCGGGTCTTCTCAGCTCCTGTGTCTCCCCGTCCACTCACTCCTACCCTCGGCCACCAGACTCAACTTCCTAAGTGCACATCTAATGACACCGTCTTCCCTGAAAAGCCCTCAGTGGCTCCCACGCCCTGCAGGACCATCTATGCACAACATTCAAGTACTTTATGGTTTGGCCCCAACTTTCTTTTCCAAATTTACCTCTTATCTCCCTTCCCAGGCACCCTACATGCAGCAGCATTTGCCCTTCCTCTAACATACTGTTTACCTCCTCACACCCGTGCATCTGTGCAAGCCTCTCCTGCACTCAGAACACTCTCTCTTCACGTTCATCCACCTAGAAAACGCCAGGCCACGCTTCAAGACCCACCTCAAACGCCACCACCTTTGTGAGCACATCCACAAACCTCCCCAGGCGCATCTCCCCATGGACGTCTCTGCTGGGGTCCTCTCGGCACAAGGGGCTGAGCTACGACCACAGCACACGGTGGGTCTCCTCCCGCAGACCAGGAGCTCCCCGAGTAAGGCAGGGCCTGTTCCCCACTGGTCTTTGAGCCAAGTCCCCTGCAGGGTGCCTGGCACATAGCTGGAGCTCTGTATTGTGCGGTAAAGATAAATTTCATCACAAACAGCTGGTTGCAATCCTTATTTTCCCACTGCTCCCCTCAAGCAAGAGCTTCTTTGTCTCAGTGACTTATAAGCAACTCCATGTACTTTAGAAAGCCAAGGTTTGCCCAAGTTGAGACATCTCTATTCTCTCACAGGTGACGCTGTATTTCTTGATTTGATGGGGCATTTCAGGCATGAAATAAAATGAAGGCCTCGTAGGTAGGCTCATAAGGGTCTGAGCTGCCACACCACACACAAGGCAACACAATGATTTGACACTACACGATTAACATGCGTATGATTGCGAGTTATTCCACTGAAAACCTGGCAGAACTGTTACCATAAATAATGCACTGTTATCCTTAAAAGGTCACAGTGAAAGTTTTCCCAATTTTCAGGAAAAATATGAGTCTGACCAGGAAATCTCCCATTACTTCACATTTGCTGACCATCTCTGCTGTCACATCCCTAATAACACAAGAGCAACCTGCACGCCAACGGGTCATTTCTGGAAGCTGGTTGTCTGGCCCCACCAGCAGTCTCGTCTCAAGAATGATGTCTCACTCAGAAACACGTATTGGGCGAAACACACCACGTTTTACACCAGCCTCTGTTAACGCCTGTTGCGCCCACCGATATCTACTGCTCAGCAACAGAGCGTGGCCTCCGTGCCACTCTGGCCTTTACTTCCTTTTAGTCAGTTCACGTTTGCAAATCCCGTAGTTTCAAGTGGCCACCGCCACGCTTCAGCGCACCTTTCTTTTGGATCTCCAACGGTGTCTGGCTGGAGAGTGCGCTTTCAAAAAGGAAACAATGGGAGTTTAATTTTTTTTAAAAAAAAATGAGGATACCCAAAAGAACTGACAGCAAGGATTTCAAGTGATACTTGGACACCCGTGTTCACAGCTGCATTACTCACAATCGCCAAAAGGTGAAAGCAACCCATGGCCATTGACAAATGAATGGATGAACAAGACGTGGCATGTGAAGACAATGGAAAAGTATTCAGCCTTAAAAAGAAAGGAAATTCCGACACATGCCACGGCATGGAGGAACCTTGACGACATTATGTTGAGTGAAACAAGCCAGTCACAAGGGGACAAGTCAGGTACCTTGTGACTGTGGTTCCCAACCCCCCGGCTTCGGACCAATACCACTCCGTGGCCTGTTAGGGACTAGGCCACAGACTCCGCCACCCCCCACACCCCAACCCTGGTCTGTGGAAAAATTGTCTTCCATGAAACTGGTCCCTGGTGCCAAAAAGATTGGGGACCACTGCCTCATGAGGTACCTAGAGTAGTCAAATTCATAGAGACAGAAAGCAGAATGGTGGCTGCCAGGGGCTGGAGGAGGAATGGGGAGTCCGTGTTTGTGGGGTACAGAGGTTCAGTTTTGCAAGATGGAAGGCGTTCTGGAGATGGGGGTGATGGCTACGTGACAATGCGGACGTACTTCAAGCCACCGAACTGCATACTTCAAAATGGTTAAAACATACTGTTTTCCATAGTGGCTGAACCATTTCACATTTCCCCCGGCAATGCAGGAAGGTTCCAATTTCTCCATGCTATGTATATTTTGCCACATTTTTTTTAAAAGAGGAACAGAAAGTTTGAGAAACAGTCAAAGATCAAAAAAAGGTAACTGCTTAACTATCACAATATTCACTAAGTCGTGACAGGTTCTTTAAACGATGACTCACAAGCACCATATATCCCCCAAAGCTCCAAAAAATATTTCACAAACCCACCTGGATGCATGAAACAACTTTTTCTCAAACGATTCAAGAATATTAGCGCACTTTCTCATTGTTATGAAATCGGGGGTACACAGAGGTGAGGAGCGAGGTGATGAGCATGTGGCCCTGTTGCAGACCAAGACCACAGGAGCAGGCCCCCGCCGTGGCATTCCACCGGGCAGATGCAGCTCCACCAAAGTCTAGAAATAATGTCAAAAGCATCATTAGGCTTAGAATACAACGGCACAGGTAAAATGTCGGCATAATAAAACAGAAGCTGCAAAAGAGGGAACAGCTTTGGAACTTTTAAAACGCAAATGCAGACTTGGGTTGCAGAGCATTTAGGACGAGTCCTCCCACCCAAATGCTCCATCTCCAATGACTGGAAAACCAGAGGGAGCGGTCCTGGCTTCCTTGGTCATCCAACTACACTCGTGGACTCGAGAGAAAAATTCTGTTGCTACGTGGACCACGTGGCCACGCAGCGTGAGCACCGCTCCTGACCTGTCTGCGGCTGTCTCCCTCCACGACCGCTTGGCAGGGGCTCCGCTTTGCATTTGTGAGTGATCTGTACACCTCTTCCTGAGCCTGCCTCCCAACCACGACCGGCCCCGTCAGACCCAAGGCGCCAAAGCAGAGGACGCAGCTCCCAAGCCACAGTGTGCTGTGAAAGCTGAGGTTTCCTCCCGGGTCCTCTGGACAAGTGCATGGCCTTGACTTCCCTACCACAACCCCTGGGTTCCAAGAAAGACATGCGGAAAAATGTGGGGGACCACACGAACCAGATCCCAGGAAACGGCGTAGCCATTTACTCGTTGTCAGGCTGAGCCCCAGCCAGACCCCAGACCCCTCATGCACGGCGGGCACCTCTCCCCAGCGCTGAGCTTGCAAAGTTAGCCCAGCATCGCCAGGCAGCCTTCCGCAGGAACCACACCCAACGCTAAATCGAACATTGTGTGATGTCCAGGAGGAAAGCCCACAAAGACAAGGCCCAGCTGACACCTGCAACAGTCCCCTTTTGTGTTGTCAAGTTACACTATTGATAACCAAATCCCCCTCCCTTTTCCTGCCGGTGTCACCCCCTGCCCACTCATGACACCTCCAACCTGCCATCACGAAAATGACTTCTCCAAGTCAAATGAATGCACACCTCACGTCTCACCGCAAACACTCTTCGCCTTTTCTGGAGGTCGGAACCCTCCTGAGAACCCATCAAGTCCCTGGCACTCTCCCCTGGAACAGGCATCATTGCAAGGAATTCGCAGATGCCTCTGGTCCCCTGGGGGTTAAAAAACTGTGTCCCAGTTTACATTTACATTTCATTTCTGCATTGAATTGGAGAGGAATTCAGCAACTACCTCCATTTGCAAGAATTATGTAACTCTAACGAACTGCAAGAATCCCTAAAGGCTCCTTTGGGAAGGGTGGCCTGTGCACCCCACTGATATCAAGACTTCAAGAGGACCCGCTGGCACACAGCATCCAGGACACCCCTCCCCACGAATGCCCTCGCAGATGCTCCAATGTGACTTTACCGGGACTGCTGAGACTCAGTCTGTCACAACTGGCTTCAGCCACCACAGGCGAGTCATCGCAAGAACCTGACCTTGGCAGAGCGCATGTCACACCTGAGTGCCGTTCATCCTGGTGACACTGAGTCAGGGGCAGGGAGGCAGGAAGACAGACAGTGGCAGTGCTGGGGCGTGCTGCCTGGCACTGCAGAAGCCACCTCACCCGCACAGAGAGACCAAACCCACAAAGCCAAATTTTCGAGCTGCTGCTGAGAATCCCATAAAAAGCAATGCTATTTCCAACCTCCCGCGCCACGGAAAACACACACGCCACCGAGCAACCCAGAATCTCTGAAAGGTTTATTTTTACACTCTTTTCCCCACACCCCCCACCCTAACCTCCTCCACAAAGTTTTTAGGTGGAAAATTTGCTAGCTTTTTAGCAGTTTGATTACTGTGCTAGGCATCAACTGATGAAGCAGCTAGCACACGAGTTTTAAAGCAAAATGTAAAGGTGTTTTTCTGATATGACTCTGCGTGTCTACTGGATGAGAAAATAATATAACCTAATCATAGGCAGACAGACTCCAACAAACAAGCAGAGAAGATTCGCAAGGTCCCAGGCCACAGAGTGACCGAGGTGACAATGTCCTGTGCCCAACCTCTAAGACAGTGCACCTCCCTGCACCGCTGGCTTTCTCTAATCCAGGCCACAACACGGCACGCAGCACCCTGACACCTCTGACACCCTTGCTGTGTTTCCGACCTTCTCAGTGCCACTCTTGACCCCAAGGTAGAAGAAGGAGGAGGGTGGGAGGTGCAGCTCCGGCAGACAGAGCGCCAGCGGGGAGGGAGGAGGCCGGAATAGGCCTGAAGAACGCAGAAGCTCTTTGGAAGCCAAAAAGACCCTGACTTGTGCATGTGGGATCCATCCCAGGACCCCTGGCACCGGCAGCCTTGGCATCACTTCCCAGACGGCAACCAGGAGGCACGCAGGGCTCTGACCGGCCACCACCCAGCTTCTCACGCAGACAGAAAACCTCTGGGCAGCCTCTGCGTGAACCTAACTATAAGGCAGAGTTTAAATCCTCCTTCAGGTCAGAGAGCCCCCAGCACAAAAGGGTCATTTACATCACAGCTCCCATTGTTTTTGTTTGATCACATTTTCAAGATTTAACCTGTTTTATTACACAGTGCCAGAGACTACTCTGTGCATATGTCCGGTGAAAATAAACACAGCTCTATTTGGCAGGGACAGCAAGGACCGACATTCAAAGGCAATGACTGCTTCTCCCAGGACTATTGATCCTCTTGGATTTTACCTTAAAAAGTTTAAATTGAACACAAAGGCAGGAAGTTCAGGCTGGGGGTGCCTCACCTGGGTCTAAGGTTACTTTCTAACTGCCCAGCGTCTCCCCGCTGGGACGCCGTCCGCGTCCTGGTCCTCCCCATCTCCTCTGGATCCCTGACGGACCTTGACCCTCACCTGCTCTGGCAGCCAGCCAGACCCATGTCTGAGGTGTCATTCTCCAGCGCAAGCGTCAGGATATGGTGCCAAGAGTTTGAGTTAACGATTCCTGCACCTACTGTCCCATGGCTTTGTGCTTAACCAAGTTGGCAGCACGCCGCCGTGCCTGGCGCGAGCAAGATGCCTCATGAACTTCTGCAGCAAACTTCCTTAGTCCTGAAAGAGGACAGAGCTCAGGACCTCTGCAGTTTCCCTCCAACCCTCCCAGCTCACGGCCCCTGGGTAAGAGCTAGCATTAGGACGGACGATAACAACCGAGACTTTCCTAAGCTCCCACGGTGCACCGAATGCTGAATTAGGCATCTTCAGGATAATTCCACCAGATAAATATTAACCTATTTAAAGATGAGAAAAGCTGAGACTCAGAGGGGTCAAGATGTGCCAGGGTGGCCGGGCGCGGTGGCTCACGCCTGTAATCCTAGCTCTCTGGGAGGCCGAGGCGGCCGGATTGTTTGAGCTCAGGAGTTCGAGACCAGCCTGAGCAAGAGCGAAACCCCGCCTCTACTAAAATTAGAAAGAAATTAATCGGCCAACTAAAAATATATAGAAAAAATTAGCCGGGCATGGTGGCGCATGCCTGTGGTCCCAGCTACTCGGGAGGCTGGGGCAGTAGGATCACTTGAGCTCAGGAGTTTGGGGTTGCTGTGAGCTAGGCTGACGCCACGGCACTCACTCTAGCCAGGGCAACAGAGTGAGACTCTGTCTCAAAAAAAAAAAAAAAAAAAAGATGTGCCAGGGTAACAAAGTGAATAAAAGTGACCTGGCCAGAATCCGAGCCGAAGTCTGTGTCTTCTGACTGCCCCCAACAAATGTAATACAGCAAAGGGCGCATGTATTCAGACTCAACGAGGAGGTAAAATTTAAAAATACATTTAATAACAACCTAAACCACACTTAAAACCAAGTCCAAACGAACCCGCCATACAGGAAGACAGCTCATGCAGAACTGCAGAGCCTTCCCAAGCGAGCCAGGGGAGGTAATGCCACCTGCCCGTTTTCAGCACTCAGGAACGTCTCACAGTCCAGCTGTGAGCTGTTTAAGGGACGAAATTTTACAAGCAACGGAGCAAATATAAATTCCAGGACAGTCAGCTGCAAAAACCTATTTTAGAGGTGTGAAAGTTCTCACAACACCTCACAACCTAAGTCTGTGCTTGGAAACTACCCGTGATGCACGGAGCCGCGCAGGTCTGCAGACGGTGTCTGCTCTTCAACTGCAGGCTGCCGGGAGGAAGCAGCTTTGTATTTCATGTAAAATCCACATACAGCACTGCAGTCAAGAGAAGGTTTTCCATTACCAGTTTTGAAAGTTGCTTAAAAACAGCTGACGAATGAGGTAACCCCATCTGAGGGGGAATCAGATACTTACGTAATTTGCAAGAATTATTTCTACTTTTGCCAAAATGTTGTAAATTAAGTCTCCTGGTCTTTAAGGGCATAACCCAGTGGTGCAATCAGCTACCGAGTAAAACTCGACTGAAGACAGTGTTAGTTTTTGGTGGCCCAATTCAAAGGGGACTGTACTGGAAGTGACAAAAGAGAAACTGAACGACACCCACATCTTCAGCCACCCTGGCAGAAACGAGCTGCAGCCTCCCCCTCTACGTTGGCAGTGGGGGAGCCAAACTGTGGGAGAGAAACAGCACAACCCGTGTGCACTCGCCAAGGCGGCGAAGGTAAGGCGTCCTCCAGCAGCAAGCTGTCCCATCAGGCTGATGAAGGGATTACGCGGATGACGCATCTCTCCTCAGACACTGAGCAGCATGAGGTGCACAGCCGGGGCGCTCCCTGGGAAGCTTAATACCCACCCTGCGAGAGCCGATCCAGTGGGCTCCAAATTTTCAGATATCTGATCGTGAGATCCACTGCGGAAACAAACACGTAAGCCCTGCACTCGACGCAGCAGGACAGAGGAATGGCACCTGACGCTGAACCAGAATGCGGACTGTGTTACGTGATACGTGGTTTTGCACCCGCAACTTTAGGAAGGTTCCGAACTGCGAAAGGTCCATTAAATTCAAGGCCCTGTGGGCCTCAGCGAGGAAGCACGTGAGCTCCTTCCTGGTGCTCCTCTAATGAGCAAGACTCCCCTCGTCTAACTCCAACAGCAGCCATGAATAATGAGGCCTGGATGTGCTCCAAGAGCTCTGGGGGGCTTCGTCAACTCATCTCACCGAACGGAAGTTTGAGTGAACGCCCGACACACCAGGCACTGTTCTAGACCCCGAAGAAAGAATAAATGGGAGGAGGGGAGGGAAGGGGGTTGGTCCTTGCCCTTATAAAGCTCAGGTTCTAGCTAGGTTTGCCGCAAGCAATCAGTCGTACCACCTGGGACATTAAAAACTCAGAAAAATTCTGCACCTTATACTTCACACAATTTCTTACAAGATTCTCATGTATTTCTTCGTTTGATGTTTCCTGACATGAAATTACTAAAATCACGTAAGAGCTGATAAAACAGAGGCACAGAGCGGTAAGGGGCACGCCTGCGGTGGGGAGCCGAGGAGGGCAAGGGGCGGTGGGCCCCCCAGCACCTCCCAGAACTGTCACTGCCCCCAGCCCCACCGGGCTGGCTCTGAGTGGGGTCTAGGCCTGAGGACATCGAAGTTGACCCGAACACACGGGTGTCATCCAAACTTCTACTTCCAGACGCCCCCAAGAAGAAACACAGGCGCAGACGACACAGGTGCGCAGCGCCCAGCGCAGCGCGTGCGCCGACAGGCTCTGCTTCCCAGACGCTGCCGCAGGGCGGCGACAGAAGTTCTGCTCACCTTTCAGACTACGTGGAAACTGGTGTCAGCTCTTGGAAACGGCCCAACCAGAGGAAGAGGTTCGATGTCACAAACGCAGAGCTTGAACCGCTGGAAAGAAAAATGAAGGATTTCTGTGAGCCACGTCTCGGTTTCTCCCGCTGCACTGTCCCCCGCCCCGTGCGCCAAAAAATACTAGAGCTTTCGCAAGCGAGGGCATAAATACCGAAACGAAGGAAACGGAACACAGAGCCAAGCGTCACGTGATAAAGGGAAGTGAGAGAGAAGAATTGCAGGGAAATCTCGCGCGAAGACCTGACGACGCCGGGACGAGCCCCCGCAGATCGCCGGCCGGACGGGGCACTGCGCGCAGCGCACGGAGCTCTCGTCCAAAGACACGGCCGCACCCTCTGCGGGAGGCCAGGAACAAACGACCGACAGTGTACTGGTGGACTGGCGGGTTTTTTAAAATTCATACACATCCTAAGCCTGGCTGTGAAAGGACCATTTTCTTTCTTAACAATCCAAACATTATACCTCGAGACGACAGGGATGCACCCCGCCGCTACCTGCAAAGGCAGGCAGGCCTAGCCGTACCTTCCCCCTACAAATACACGCCTAATCTCGTAACAGCAACACCCGTGCGGGTGATGCTCCAGCAGGGACGGCGCTGTTCGTGGCTCCGTCTGCAAGGCTGTCTTTACCTGCCCTCTGCCCCGTCAGCAGGAGGTCCTCCCGTCTGCTGCCGCGGATTCCATCCAGCCCACACGGCGGGTCACGGCATCCTCGTCCCCACGCGGTGAGCACACTCTGCGTGCATCGTGTCTCCTTGGGTGACCACCTCGCGCCTGACCAAGCAGTGTCAGGAGAACGCAGCAAAGCTCCACCTCAGATGCCACGAGTGCCCTCCACACCCAGCTTGCCCGAGTCCCAGCGCCACTCGCGCCCAAGGCTGAATAAGCCGCCATCTGTCTGGCCTGCGCGCTGCATTGCACTCTCCAGGGGACGTGTCCCTCCAAGCGTGCCTGCCATATGTCACTCCCAAATGATCAGCCAACGCCAAGACATCCGGAAAGAAAATGCCTGCATCTCGCTAGGGGACCCCGTGAGATTCCTGCGGAGATCCACCCCAAACACACGAGCCAAACACCGCGCTGTTTTTAAGGAACTCCTTCCTAGCAATGCTGTGAACCTCCAGACGCTCCTTTCTCCTCCTGTTTGCCACCTACTGAGAGAGGAAAACAATCCACTTCTGACTTACCAGATCTTAGTTTTTATTCCTCAACCGGGACTATTCTCATCAGTCTTCATAGGATTCAAATGCTCAGATTTCTTGGGAACAGAGGTCAGTGGAATAACCAGAAATGCATCGTGATGGGCAGGATTCTAAGGTGACCCCCAGTGGATCACACCCATGTAGGATCCCCTCCTCTCCAGTACAGATGGAACCTGTGACTCGCTCTTACCCAACAGCATATGGCAGAGGATGCCACTCCCCTGATCAGACCAGGTTACCTCTATGGAATTCCATCTGTGCGGCTCGGGAGTGAGAGGCTCCCTCGAAGGCCCTGAGAAGTGAGCTGCCACGTGGGGACAGCCTGGGAGGGGCCTCGGGGCAAGGAGCTGTGGGGGCCTCTAGGACCTGGGTTCGGCCCCCAGCCGACAGCCAGCAAGGAACAGGGACACCAGTCCCACAGTGACAAGTAAATGAATTCTGCCAACAACTTGAATGAGCCTGGAAACAGATTCTTCTCCACTCAAACCTGCGGATGAGAACGCAGCCTGGCCAACACCTTGACTGCGCCGGTGAGACCCCAAGCAGAGAACCAGCTAAGCCATAACCGACTCGGGGGCCAGGGAGACTGTGAGATAACAAATGAGTGGTGTTTAAGCCACTAAGTTCATAATAATTTGTTATGCAGCAATAGAAAATGAACGTTCGATCTATATATACATCTATATATAAAATATATACGTAGATATTAAGTACATACACCACCGGAACATCAGAGCAGGCCTCCGTTCCCGCCTCATCTACCAAAGTGAAAATTCATCTTTCCTACTCAACTAAGAGCTCCTTACAGGCAGAAACCATATCACCATCACCCTGGCATCCCCAGGGGTCTGACAGTACATGGCACACAGGAGGCCTTTAACATTCTTAAATGAGCCAAATTAAAAGGATTACGATTTGTCAGTCTCTAGCCACTACAATATGGCCACGGCCACTGAATTTGCCCAAGCCTTCAAAGCAGAGCTCACAGCTTCAAAACTAATTTCAAAATAGGTGGAAGACATTCAGTCTCATGTTCTACCCCCAGATAATGAACACACAATTCCTCTAGTACTGATTATTTCATTTTACCTGCGACCCTGAGTCTGTGCCTAGAAATGTAGCTCAGCAGTTATTACTTTTGCCAAATATCCTTGCCACTTCTCTGGCATTTAGCTATCTAACAGTTCAAGGTTGAAAACAAAAAGTTCCCTAAGAAAATTTTCCAAAAGAAGAATTTGTGACTCATGTTTAATTTTCCATTAGTATCAATAAGTCTTTCATTCCCAACCAAACTGAAAAAAATCCGTATGCATCAAATGACCCAGCTCTAATTCTGAAACAAAATGCTAATCCAACTTACTGACAATCTATTTCAAAAGTTCTTTAAGTTTGTTTTTTGTTTTTTAGAGGCGGGGTCTCACTATGTTGCCCAGGCTGAAGTGTTGTGGCTACAGTGTCTATTCAGAGGTGTAATCACAGAACACAACAGCCTCAAACTCCTGGGCTCAAGCAATCCTCCTGCCTCAGCCTCCCAAGTAGATCGGACCACAGGCACATGCCACTGCACCTGGCTAAATCTTTAAAATTTTTTATTTTAAAACTGATGATACTTTAATTTTTTAAGCAAGATTTTATTTAAGCTTCATTCAAAATAAAAGTTGAATGAACAAATACATCCAATTTTTGCTAGCCTTCAGAAAGAAACTGTTTTTATTACAAAGAATATTATGACTAAAGTTGTATCCATTTTAGATTTTGAAAGGACTGGTTTAATAACAGGGATATTTTAAAATACTCAAATCAGTTTAATTATTTAAAAGAATACCAAATAAAAACTTCACTCATTACAGGAGCCCGTCACACTCTCCTGAAATCTATACTCAGGAACTTAGACACACTCCCACTCCTTCACAAATCACTCAGTAAACGTGATCATTATCTCCAAGCTTTGTCCCCTCATGCTCGACCTTGCAGGCAGCAGGATTCTCACACCCAAGCCAAGAAAAACTACAGATAGCACCTCCATGACACAAGGCAGAGAATTTCAACAAATCCGCCTCTTCTTCCCAGCGCAGTCTTAGCTCTCTCGGGCCCACCTCTAGCTGTGAACAGAGCCAACGACCCACAGCTCCGGATCCCCAGCTCGGGGCCAGCAGGGAACAGGCAGGGTCACTGCCCAGGCCAGATGAGAGAATTAGTGCAGGTCCCAGCACGTGGCGGGGGGGCTCAGACACAGACCTGACACGCACCCATCTCCTGCTCCCTCAGCTCTAGTAAATGCACGCCTTTTCCACGACCTCACAAAACGCAACTCAACACAAAGTCCGGCACTCAAAGAAAGAAGACCAAGCGTGAGCATCGTGCCTCCACAAAGGAAATTAAGCCTCCAGAAGAATGGTGCGCTCGTGAGAAAGCCACAGAAGAGAATCAACGCCACCAAGTTCCCACAGGCCCGCCCGCTGCCGGGGGCCCAGGCACCCACACGCAGCTTCCCAAAAGCACGGTCCTGCCGGGTTGGCGGTCTCGCTGGCCCCAAACCATGCCCCGAATGACACGTTCCTGAAACAGGTGTGAATCCCTGGAGGCAGAGCAGGAAGAGGGAGGGGGGTGGAGTTCCTGGAAAGTGACAGGCCGAGGACACCCTGCCCAGAACGGGCGCGAGAGCGAGGAGCCTCGCAAACGCCAACGGGCAGCGAGCGCGTCGGTTCTCGACCTTCACGACATTCTCGCTCTCTCCTTTCGGGAAAGGAAGAAATTTCTTCTAGACAAGGATGAAGAGGGAAACCCAGCCGCAGGCTTCCTTCCCTCCTGAAGCAGGGCGCTAGCGGGTGGCGGTCCTGGGGGGCCTGGAGACAGGAGCAGGGCGCCACTTTGTGGAAATCTTAACACGGAGGAGAGAACGGGGCAGTCGGTAACGCACGTTCGTGTCACAGAGACACACGGAGGAGAAGAAGTAGAAACAGGCATCCTTCCCCAAACCAATCTTGCTTTATGCCATTTTTTCAGAAATGTCGAAGTAGGACCCAAGCCCCAACCTCCGACGTGGTAACACACCTGTGTCTGCGCCAGGTCCGGTTTCCTGACGGGAAACGCACGGGTGCATTCGTTCACTCGTCCAACGCGTGAACGCCACGGTTTTCTATCAATATGTCTTCGCGAACTGGTCCGGCACAGCTGCCTGGCAGCTCTCACGCGGGGCTGTGTCACTTCAGAGAAAACCGATGCCGAGGTGTGTCCTTCCTGTGGCCCCACCGCCCAGCACCGAGATCTGTGCTCGCACTGAGCTGGGCCTCAGCAAAGAGCCGGCGGCCAAGGTGGCCCCGGTCACAGAGCAGAAGGATGCGCTGCTGGGTTCTCCCTCCAGAGCCCAGGCCGGGTCTCCCGGCCACCACAGCCAAGTGACCACACGCTGGCCAGGGTTCCTGCCGGCTACGTGCTGCCGCCATCCCGCCACAGCTGCGAGTGTGACCTCCTGTTTCCCAGCAAAGCCTTGGCGAGCACGTCCCTGGTGCCTTTCGGACTGGGGGATACACGTGGAGTGGGCGGTGGGCAGCACAGGCCACTCCCCGGCAGACACTGACAGGCCAGGAGGAGTGAAAGGGATTCAAAAGCCAGACACGGACTGTCGGCTGTCTGGCCCAGTCCAAGCTTCCTCACTCCAAAACGGAAATGAAGGCCCTCTTCAAAGCAAATACAGCAGTGAAACGGGCCCATTCTGCTTGCTGGGAAGAAGTAAGCAACGGTGACAGCCAGCCCCACAAGTCACCTCTTCTGGGGCCCAGAACACCGACCTGGGCCGTTGCTGGGGCTCAGTTAACGTGCCTGGTCCCCTCAAAGACCTGAGCCCCCAGACACCCCCTGGAGAGCATCCACTTGGACTGAGGCAGCCTGTCCCCACCTGGGTGCCACACACACTTACTCTCCAGCCGAGGACAGGAACATCCCCCAAGTCTACGCTCAGCAGGGAACCAGGGTGCAGAGCAGTCCCCGCACCAGGGCTGGCCCAGCACTTCCCGCCCTCTGCCTTCAACCAGGGAGATCTGCCGTCAAAGCAAAAGCAGCCACCAGCCTAACTAACGCAAAGCAACGCTCTTTCGGCTTGAGCACTTCAGGTGGCAAAGTCCAGAGGCCCCGTCTCCTAAGCGTCATAAGCGCCAGAGCCACCTGCAAGGAAGACAGGACAGGGCCACCCGCAGGTAACACTGCACGCACGCAAGGCCTTCATTCAGCAAGGACTTGTCGGATGCTGAATGTGCCAAGAACTGTGTCAGATGCTGAGGATGTCAGAAGAGAAGGCGGCTGGACTCTTCCATGCTCAGTGGTAGCTGAGGTCCTCGCCCAGCAGGCTAAGCACTCAGAAAGTGCATGCGCAACCGCCATGGGGACCTGGAAATGAGTGTTCTATGGGCTCAAAGGGTCCCCTCCATCCTTTACTTACACACAGATACTGGACATTTACCGTCCTGATGCCAGAGAAACGAAAGATCCTAAAGCCGTCTAACTCAGCAGCAAGAAATCATTCGGGCTCAAAATCTTAGTCTTGGCCAAACCTCACTGGATTCTAGTCATCTGAATCTGTCGGTGGTATTACATGATAGCTCTATATTAACTAGTATGGTTTAAAAATCTGAACACCCTGTTTCCCAACATTTCTGAATGGCAAAATGTTTACTGTTCATTAATATACAGATAGGTATTTATGCGGTGTTTGGTAAACCAAGCCAATAATAGACATCTGTGCTGGGTCATTCACCTCCATTAAACCACATGGACTATGTCTTTCGATATTTCCTGTGTAAGTCTCCCACGATACTAGTCATTTTGTACTTTCCAACATTTTTAATGCAGTATCTACATGTGTATATACACATACACAAATACATACATATATCCACCTGCACACACTCTGGGTTGAGCTATTTAAATATATACATACATGCACGTACACATATATCTCACATGTATAACATTTTTAAAGTTTCCAAAAACAATACTTTACTATTTGAAATACATCCTATCTTCTCTTCTATTGCAGATCGATGTTTCAGTGCTGGTTGTGATCTACTAAAATGATTTCGTATCCGACCAGTGAGTTTTGCTGCAGAGAAGAGCGACTCCAGCCCACCAGTAAAAATTTCAAAGGTCCTCAAGGATGATCCTTTACAGCAAAGCCCTGCAAGACTCATGAGCTAACTGGAAAGCAGAAAGAGCTAAATGTTCCCTGCTGGAACCAAACAGAACTCACCCCATCTGTACTATCTGTGCGTGAACTTTTCAAATAAAGTCTGTGATCCAGTATTCTGAAATAACTTGACGAAAATACATTCCACTGCTAAAGTCCCTTTGCCTTGGTTTTCAACGCTTTGATGAACCTGTATATGGTAATGCAAACAGGCTTGGCATAAGCACTGCTTTGCACTCTAGAACCCAGATGGATTCTGACACCACAGGTCTGGAGTGAATCCCACAGTTCACGTTTCTAACAAGCTCCCTGGGGATGCGAGACAGCCCTGATTTGCCCGCAGGTCAAGGGAGTCTGCCTTAACTCCCTTGTCAGTTCAGAGTTGGCTGACGGAACGCACCACCTGGGAGGGGCAGAGGGCACGGGAACACTGAGGGAGGAAGAGAAGATGCAGCCAGGACACTGACTTCGAAAGCAGGACCAGGCCTGGTGCAGACACCTAGAGACTGTCCAAGGATGAGAAGAGAACATCTATTTGGAAGGAACTCCTGGACCGCCGACTCAGACAGACCCCAGTGTAAGTATGTTATGTCTGACGGCTCGCTAGGGCTCCAGCAGGCTGGGAAACATCTATTGATGTTATCAGCTGAAACCATCACGCAAATGGGTTTTCCCTTAGGAAAATACTGATCATCTACCCTATTTTATTTGAAAGGAGGCAGATGCCGCACATATTCCCACATTAACTGATAATTTTAACCGAAAATAGATACATGCTTCTACTACCTCATTAGAGTACTATTTCAGAGCACAACATCTGATTGTAAAGATTGTCACTGTTGTGTAAGCCAATTGCTTACATTGCGTCGGGTCACAGGCTTTTTAAAAATTACCAAGTTCTTCTTCATTTTACACCATTCTTAGACTATTTCCCAGCATTTTCTCCATGAGACCACTAAAAAAATAACTACTGAAGTTGAAACCCTGCCCAGCTTGGAGGCCACTATTAACCAACTAAAGTCTGGACATGCTGTTCTACATGGTACTGAATTAATAAGGGTAAAAATAAACTTCCAGAAAAGGCAAACTCTACACTAGCTCAGCCTTCTCTTATTCAAAGCCATGCAGTCTTCCCTCATTCTTGTGGGTTTCATTAAACCAAGAAGTACGGAACACTGTAAACTGATTTGCTAGTTTCCATACTTGCTGCCAAATTTCCACTTCTGCAAAACCGATTTCAATTAGGAAAAAAAGTAAAGTTAATCTTCTAATTCTTCACATGGTCCAATTTATTCAGAATGTGCGGTAAAAAGTTGGAAGACAAGAAATCAATTGTTGGCAAATAATGTCAATGTTAATTTACTGTCCTCATTTTTAAAATCACTACTTTGTCTCGGAATCATTTCCTCCTCCACGTTCTGGAAAGTTTTTAAAAGGTGGACACTGCCAAACAATGGCCTCGTTATAAGCCGCAGTTCAGTTATTTTAAGGCATTTACTTTACTACCTTTTAGCTGAAGGAGTTCTCATGAAAATCCTTCCAAACCACTAACTTTGTTAAGAATTTTTACAGGTTTACAATATAATACTGCACAGCTTCTAAACATCTCAGGGCTTTAGTTTGTGTATAACTTTAGCCTTTAAGAAAGTGGAACAATCTGAAGTTAATGACGTAAGTAAGAGAAATGGGCGCCAAAAGTCGTCTGCAGTGACCTCAAGCAACGCCGTGCTCCAGGGAAACCAGCTAAGGGACAGGACGTGGCGTGCAAGGTGTGCCTCGGCTGCGGAGGGCCAGAGAGAAGAGTCATTCGAAGGCACATTTTGCACCTGCTGACTCATTAAAAGGTCTTTCTTCCTTGATGTCCTCAGAAATAGACTCAGATGTGCACATAAAGACCAATGAGCACCATGTTTTCAGATCCTCAGATGAAATTAACTGCCCCTCAGCCAGAATCCTAACAGCTAGAAAATTCACATAGCTGGAATTTTTGTGAGAAGCAAAATAAGAATGACAACAGCAAGACCCGAACACTCGATGCAAATGGCCAACTTCCCAGTGACAGGAGCCACTCACCAGGATAGCGGGGAGAGACGGGTGCAGGAGGAACCGAGGCAAAGGGAAAGAACGGAGACTTCGGAGCAGACTGGGAAAGGAGCAGAGGCAGCCGTCTGCAGCCCATCGACAGGACACAGAACGCTCTGCCGTGGATAAGCAAACAATCAGTATAAAACTGTGGCCTTAGGAGGAAAACTCCACCCCATGCACATCTTGAAAAATACCAAAATTAAAAAGATTGCTAAAAGAATACATTAAGCTGAGCATGGTGGCTGCACCTGTGGTCCCAGCTACTTGGAGACTAAGGCAGGATCACTAGAGCCCAGGAGTTCAAGGCCAGCCTGGGCACCACAGTGAGACCCCATCACCTAAAAAAAAAAAAAAAAAAAGAAAGAATAATCAGCCTGCCCGCATTATCTTGAATCAAAGCTTGAGAAGGACAGTCAGTGACTCACAATCTGTGTCAGTTCTCAAGCTGTCACAAGCGGCCCCAGGACACCTGCCGGACCAAGCTCAGATGTGGGTAGTTTCCAATCAACCAGCCTGAGGGGCCTTCACCTCTGGCTCAAATCTTCCAGAAAAGCAAAAGATGAGAACAAACAAATGAAGTAGCTGAGTCACATGCAACATCTGAAGGGAGGCTTGCCGGTCTCAAAGTCAGATGGCAGCAGGAGCCACGGAGAGTGGGTCGGAGCGACACGGAGAGTGGGTCTCAAGCATGCCAACACTGCACAGGATGTTTTTAGAAAGAGAATCATCGTACGCAGGCTACGCCCCTGGAAAACTTCACAATCCCAATGAAACTGTCCTCATTCTTCTCCAATTCCAACACAACATGTGAGAGGTGGAAATGGTTGCTATCGGTTAACCACTAACGCTGCAGGCCTGTGTGCACGTGGAAAACAACCCACACACACACACACACACACACACACACACACACACACATGCACTCCAGTGATCAGAAGTAGTTTTCAAAAGAACATTTTTCTGTTAATTTAAAAGAGTATGGCAAAAAAAAGAAGCGCATGACTGTATGTGATTGTATACTAAAAATGTTTCTAACAGAATTATTTGGACTGTGCAAGTAAAAAGTACATTTTGCAAATATAGGTATAACTGCAGACTGCTAAGCAATTTTAGCAGTCACCTTCCTAACTCAGACTGCAGTCTAAAAATACTTTTACCACCCTCCTCCTTGCCACCATTACCCTGTTCATTCTAACCAAGACCTGGGCCAGAACTCAGAAAATGATGTTATTACAAGAAGAGATTCCACGTGAAAGTGGATCCAGCCTTCCGTCAACATAAAAGATGTTCTGATCTCACTGGAACATAAAAATTGCAACTTTAATATCACACTTACTCAGAATTCTGTTCATTTCCACTGTACTCCGAGTCTCGCCACCCCTAGAGGTTGTGAGTGAAGCTGTAACTAACACCCTGCAGGCAACTCCAAGGGCGGGTGGGGACCAGCTCCTGGGATCTGCGGGGGCTGGGTGCTCCTTAAAGCAGCTCCCCTCTGCTCTGTGAGACAGCTGCCACCAGCTACCGTCCAAGCCACTGCAGCGGCTTGCCTTCTACCAAAGATGGTCATTTTGCCAATTAAAAAAAAAAATCTCATTCTCAGCCGAGTCCAAGCCCAAAACAGAGAAGGCAGCAGAGACCCTCGGAATCCTCCCACTCTGGACACAGGAGCATCACGCCACGAAGAAAAGAGAAAACAAACCTTGGGTTTGGTGCCTTCCTCGGTTTGCCGCATACGCTTGTCCCCAGCACTGTCCCTGCCCACATCAGGATCCAGAACAAGGCACGAGGCATCGTGCAGGATGAGCAGGGCCTATGCCCTGAACTGAAGGAGCCCCTGGCCAGTTAGGAACACAGAGCCAGGCAGCAGAGCGACTTATGAAGATGATTTGTAGCAAAATGGCCTTCTGTGTTTCTAGGTCCAAAGGAGAATTAGGGGGGCCCTGAAAACAAATCTCGAATAAGTCTTTGTTTTGAAGGGCCAGGCAAGTGCTGCTCGCTGTCAGAACCACGGAACAACGATGTCAAAAGCGCCAGGCGTCCTTAGTAAAACACACCTTCACTCCTGGGCACCCTCTCAGCTCCTCTGAACCAGAACCTCTTCGGGGGAAGTATAGGGATCTACATATTTAACAAGGTCCCCAAATCATTCTTAAACATACAAACATTTGAAAAAAGAGATCTAAACCCAGATGAAACAGACCTGGGGGTGGGGGTGAGAAGCACGTTCCGTGTTCAGAGGCTGGGGGAGGAGAGGAGCAGCGTCCCAGCAGGGCCTCATGGAGCCGGGAGGAGGCTACACGGAGGCCGGGCTCTGAGCAGCTGAGCGAGGGTCTCTAGGGCTGAAACCTGGGGCCCACCCCTCCGGGGCATGACTCCAGCAGACCTCGACTGCTGAGCAAGCAGGACCCCCTGCCAACCGAGCACTGAGGAGTTGGAGGAGCAGATGAGTGACAAGTAGGACCCAGAGGGGAAGGACACCCCCGAAGGACTGACATCGCCACCTCCCGGTTCTCAGAGAGTCAGGGCTCAAGAGATTTAATTGCTCTGGGAAAATAAAGAGATGTGGCACATGTTCCTCCTGGGTGCCGTGGAACAATTCATCCTTGTTACACATTTCAGCAAATTACGGTGAAAACAGGAAAGGGCTCACTTGGACAGGTGAGGTTTGAACTGCACGATGGAGGAGGCCACGCTCCAGGCACTGGAGGGGAGAGGGCGAGCTCTTTGGGAAGAAGCAGATCGACAGGTGTCACTGGAGAAACTGGGTGACATGGGCAGAGGGGACCCAGAGCAGGCCACACAGCAAGCCTAGCCTGGCCTCCTGAGGCCAGGCAGTGACAGGTCGGCCCTGCCGCCAGGTGGCTAAAGCGGCTCTCGGAGTGGGGCCAGACCAGGCGTTTAAAAAGCGCAGGGAAGGACATCCAAGGAGGAGGTTGGAGGCAGGGCAGTCTGCGCAGAGGCTGCTGCAAAGTCCCAGCAGGAGATGCTGAGAATCCGAGGCAGTTACGGCGGGGATGGGGAAAGGAGTTAGTGAAAAGCACTTAGAAGGTAAAACAGCAGGACTTGGTGACATGGAGAACAGGCAGGGCGCGGGGTCAGAACAGTGCCAGGTCTCTGGCTTGTGCAACTCAGCGTTAAATCAGGTGAAAGAAAAGAGAGCACTTATATAATTTTACAGACTAATTTGCCAACGTTGGCCTCAACCTTGAAACAGTCTAGGCTGTTTATAAGCCAACCCAGAGTCAAACTCTTGGAAGAGGGAAGGGCTACAGAGAAATCACTTCACACAGGCCAACGCACAGCCGCTCGCAGAGAAAAGTACGGAACGATGCTTGACCACTCCTGATGATTGCAGGGGAAAGGAAGCCCAGCGCGACGTCTAATAGAAACCACAGGTCCCCAGCTTCTCTGCCCAGAATGTTACTTACCTACATTTCTGGGCTCAGGATATCTATGAAAAAAAGTCAGTTCTTAATTAGCAACACTCATAAAGGGACACTGTAAAACTGAAGGATGGCAAATACTTCAGAAATCATTCATTTCGGACTTAATAAAACGTTGTATGTACTATTAAATATGGGTGTGTCCTATGTCCTAGAGATTCCCTTTTGAAACAGCAGCGAGGCCCAGTCTGAAGATGTGACTGGGGGAGCTGGGAAGCCATCCAGGTCTCCCACCCCTGCTGCGTGGGCGGTCGCTGGAGCAGCCGTCTGGCAGGGCTCTGCCCCGAAGGTCCTATCCTCGCCGTGCAGCACCCTCAGTGGCCACTTTCGTCCCCCCGCCAGCCCCTGATCTTTGAAACACTGTCCAACCAACCAACGGCAACTCGGGGCCTGGAAGGGGGTGCAGGGTGCGACCTGCGCAGGGGCAGCCGGGCCTCGTCCTCCCCACCAGTCACCCCGCCCTGTGTCCCGTCCTCCTGGGCCGTCCTGCCCCAGATGCCCCCTTGCGCCCTTATGTGCTCCAGGGCTGTATGACAGTTTCCTCCAAATTCCCAAGTCAGGCCGACTGTATTTCATGAAGCAAAATCAGACTGTTAATCCAGGAGAAGCTGAAGTTCCTCTAGAGGCAGACAGTCCTGGGCCGGGTCCTGTCCCCCGTAACCCTGACGAACACTAGGGCAGCTTCATCTCCCTAAGAGCCCTGTGAGGGGTGGTGCTACTGCTCCCCATCTCCCCTCCACAGATGGGAAAGGTGAGGCGCAGGAGGGCAGAGGGAAGCATCCCAGGTCGCAGGTCACTTCCCCAGGCCTCTCCGAAGCGAGCTCGTGCCTGGGCCCTGTGCAGCCCCCCGAGGCCCATCTCTGCCAGTGCCCTCACGGTCCTCACCCGGCCACCATGAAGACCCCCACGCCGGCAAGGGGAAGGCTGGGCCTGGCGCTCAGGCCCCACACGCTGAGCCACCATGGCCCCCCAGCCCAGCCTGGCCCTCACTCTGTGTGCTGCTCCTGCCTCCTGGGCGCACGCTGGAAAGCCCCCTTCAGCCAGGTAAGTCATAACCCTGGGGCAGTCTTCAGGACAGACGAGGTCTTTACAGCTCCTGAGGCTCTTGCCTGAACTCGAAAGCAGGCTAGAAACCCCGCACTTCTCAGGACGACGCCTGAGTTCCTAACCACGAGGCTGGCTGCTGGCGGCTTCTCGCCAGCTCTGTGGGCCTAACCAGAGTTCCTTCAGACACAGCTGAGGTTAGGGATATAACCCCTGCACCGTAGGAAGGTCTGAGTGGAAAATGTAAAACCAACAGCAAGGATTCTTAGCTTGAAACTTGAGCTAAACCGGTATTTTTATAAGCATTTGCTGAAATCTGCTCTGGCCCAGGCGGGCATGTGCTGAGCCTTTGCTCTAAGTTATCTTTCTACAAATGAGGAGACTCACCAAGAACCAGGAATCCAAGTCCTTGGCTCAGAAACCACATTCTTTCTTGGTAAACAAGAGGAAGAAAATCCATCATCTAGCAAGGAGAACAAGCAAGAAACCCTGGTCTATTTTCCATCAGTATCTGGAATGTCAGGGCAGTCCTTGGCTATGCCCTCGAGCCAGGACTAACCGCTGCAGCCCTCACACCTCGTCGCGTCCCAAGGCCTGCCATGCTGAGCCGGGCAAGCCGTCCAGTGCCAGGGTGAACACGCCACCCTCCTCTGGAGAGGAACAGGCAGGGCTGGCAACGAGCCAGAGGAGGGACGGAGAAAGCGAGCTGGCCGCCCCAGGGAGGGGTGGGGGCCCCGGGGCCCGCAGGAATCTGTAGGCTAACAAGTGGAAGAACAGCGAGCCCTGCCCTGAATCGCCGCCGGCCGTTCCAACCGTGTCCAGGAAGGCTTGGGGTAGCTTCTGCAGAGACGAGCTCCCTGTCCCTAGAGAGGCTCAGACCACGGGTAGAGGGCTCTGCGATGGCCGGGGGACACAACTGTGTGGTTCAAGGATGGACCCATCGTTACTGTCTATGACACAGAAGGTCAAAAAACACAAGGAAAGTCCTAGAAAGACAGACATCTGCAAGGAGGGAAGGAAATGGTGGGAGCAAGAACAGCAACTACAGTAACAAAGCCATGTGGAGAAGGAGATAATCGGCTGCGTCAGAGAAACGCCGCCCTTGAGGACCCTGCATTTCCTACCAATTGTCATATGCTCCCGGTCACCCCGAACAGGAACGGATTTTGCCAAGTTCATGTAAAACCAATACTACTCAGCTATTTGTCAAAATGGATTAGAGCAAGATTTGCAAGGCACTCTAATACACTTAAGTCATTTATGACAGTACACAAAAGCAAATCCTCGACAGATTCCTGAGACAAAGAAAGGCTTCAGGGCTCTTGACAGGGCTGCTGAAAAGCCGGGAAGGCGCGTTGCAGACATCAGGGAGGCAACAGGCTCCCGCGGGGTCAGAAAGGAGCTCAGGGCACACAGGGCACGTTTCCCAAGCTCTGGCACGTGGGCCGCTCAACTGCCACTGAAAATCAGTAGGTCACAGCGAGGACCTTCAATACAAACCATTCTGTGCTCTTAGGAGATTATCTGAAAAGCAAATACAGCACTCTCTATTCAAGGGAAAGTAGCTGGGCTGCACTGAGCACCCTCTACACTACAAAAATTTACATGCCATATTTCACTCAATGCCTCCCAAAAAATCCTGAGAGATCCTGCTACATCCACTTTTAAGAGAGGCTTGGGCCGGGCGCGGTGGCTCACGCCTATAATCCTAGCACTCTGGGAGGCCGAGGCAGGCAGATTGTTTGAGCTCAGGAGTTCGAAACCAGCCTGAGCAAGAGCAAGACCCCGTCTCTACTAAAAATAGAAAGAAATTAATCGGACAACTAAAAATATATAGAAAAAATTAGCCGGGCATGGTGGCGCATGCCTGTAGTCCCAGCTACTCGGGAGGCTGAGGCAAAAGGATCGCTTGAGCCCAGGAGTTTGAGGTTGCTGTGAGCTAGGATGACGCCACGGCACTCTAGCCCGGGCAACACAGTGAGACTCTGTCTCAAAAAAAAAAATAAAAAAGGTGAGTCATTTTCACCTAATCCTTTCTCTGCCTCATTTGAACATTGTCGATAACCGGACTAAGGAAAGAGGAAATCTCTATCATGAGAGAACCACAGCCTCAGTACTAAGCTAGGAAGAAACACTGTGACCTAAATACTGAATTAAAGAACAAGAAATCTGTCAACTGAAACTATCGATAAGGTATAATCAGATCACAAAAGCTTTTAAGGGACCAAGCAAAAGGAAAAAAGGGAAATCCGAAAAAATAATTTAATCTTTGGTTCACCCTCAATAGATTATTCCAGTTTATTCCAGTCCCTGAATTTCCCTCAAATTCTAAACATTTGTTTAAAGAAATTTGAATTTTGACATCATGAAAGCAAAATTAAATAGCCAATTCAGTGACCATAAATCTTCACTAAAATGCATCTCATTAGAAGTGTTTTCACCATTGTCTCTGGTGGCCATTTATTAGCAGATTCCATTTTAATGCTAACAAAAACAAGATTGCATAGAATTCACTTATTAAGACAAATCAGGAGCCTAAACAAACCCCTACAATCCCTGTCAAGCAGAACACTCTGGAAGCACAGAAGAGTCAGGTTCCCTGCTGGAGTGTCTGCCTAGTGGAAACTCAGCAATTCTCAACTATTTGTCTTGGTTGGGGAAAAAATGGATTTTAGGCAATACAATTTCTTTTCTGAATAGTAAGTAAATAAATGAAAATGAAAAGCAACAGCATCAGACACTGGAGATCTGACATCATTTCAACAACTATCATCTAGCCATTGTATAGCTTTTTTTGGTTTTTTTTTTTTTGAGACAGGGTCTCACTCTGTCACCCAGGCTGGAGTACAGTGGCCTCACCATGGCTCACTGCAGCCTCCAACTCCTGGGCTCAAGTGATCCTCCCACCTCAGCCTCCCAAAGTGCTGGGGTTACAGATGGGAGCCACCACGCCTGGCCTATTTTCTCATCTTTACTGTTGCCCATCTACCAGAACTGCCACTTTGTTTCTCAACCTGGGCACTCTGACATTTGGAGCTGGATAACCCTTTGTAGTGGGGCTGTCCGTGCACCGTGGGCTGTCCAGCAGCATCCCCGGCCTCCACCCACTGCCTGCCAGTGGCCCCTCTCCCCTCCTGGTTGTGATAACCAAAAACGTCTCCAGGCACTGTCCATGGACCCAGTGGGACAAATCGCCCCGGTTGAGAACCACTTCTCTGAAGCATCCAGACCTAGTTTCTCACAATCCAAGACTGAAAGGCCTGCCGCAGGCACAGGGGGACGGGGGCAGGCGGGTGGGTGATGGAAACCCACCACTGTTTCTGGAAAAACCCCCACACATCCATGCTCTATCAACAATGAGTCACGAGCGTCACCCCCGAATCTGACCAACACCATCAAAAAGCAAAGGGATTGGCATCGAATCCCCATCTAGCCCAGCCATCGAAGAGGCCAGGCCTTTACACTGAGCTTCCAAAGATCATTAAAAGGGAGAAAATTTTCAAAACAGAGCTTTCCCACAGGAATCAAGCTGTTTGCACTCTTTACAGTTCAACTCACCAACTTAAGAGCCAGCCCCGCGCCACACGTGCTCGCGCCCCCGCGGGCTGCGGCACCAGCCCCTGCACGCGCCCTCCCAGACGCTCACGGTGCGCGATTCGAAGGCAGCACATTTTAACTGGAAATGATTTGTGACAGCTCATAAACAGCTCGGAATACAAACCACTGTCAAAGGAGATATTAACAAATTTGCACTTCCCGAGTTCCCACACAGGCAATTTTCTCATCACTCTTGACAAGAGAAATGTTAAGGAACAGGCAACAAACATTTCTGAGATCTCTGGGCAATGTTTTCCAAATAAGTGCACCAACATACACCGAACAGCCACTGCATTCCAGCAACACGGATTTCCTCCCCCACCCCGCCCCGCACACGCACCTGCTCCGCCGGGCGCCGAGACACCTGGGCTTCCCCTCCATTCCCTGGACCCTCACCTGCGACCCTTTCCTTAGGAAAGAGGGGCTTTCTTTTCCATGCCAGCACACATGCCAGCTTACTGGGGGTCTCATTTTCAAAGGGCTCTAAGAAAGCACCCAAGGCTGCCAGATCACTGGGGACACTGGGTCCACCTGTACTTGAGCCAAGTGCTGTTCACACCGGCGCTAGCACCTGCTGGCGTTCCTCGGATTCAAGCCTAGCAGCCTTCATAAAATGCTGATCACAAAGCAAGAGGCTTCGGAAACTCTTGAAAGTATTTCTGCTGCAGCACTTCCCCACCAAAAGGTGCACGCCAATCCCCTGGAGAGCGGACTAAAAGGCAGGTTTTGATGGGGGAAGGAGGCAAGGCTGGGACCACACTTCTAACCCACACCCACACTGCTGACCTGTGATCCCAGGAGGGTAACTCACGGCACAGAACCAGGAAACGGGCCCTAAATTAAAAGAAGAGCAATTTCTACTTCCAACACGGAGAGACACACCTCAAGTATCAGGAGGATGTTTTCAGAGTAAAGAAACAGATTTAGAGTCACCCAACCTTCGTGGATCTGAGTCCTGTCAACATATATAAGCTCTGCGCTGATTGTCGATATAATGATAGCGCATTAAAACCTCGTGTGGACAGGTGTGGTGACACGCACCTGAGGTCCCAACTCCCTGGGAGGCTGAGGCAGGAGGGTCACTCGAGCCCAGGAATTTGAGGTTGCCATGAGCTATGATCGAGCCACTGCACTCCAGCCTGGGTGACAGAGTGAGACCCTGTCTCAAAAAAAACAAAAAACCTTTGTGTGCACTGCACCCTTTCCCCCAGGGCCTCGAAGTGCTTTAAATTGAATCTTTCTTGGAAGAAAACTCGGTTGGATTTCTGCACAATGATTAAGCCTCATAATGTCCTACAATAAGTGGTACATCGTTTCCTGAAAGGTTAAACAGAAACAGATGATGACCAACAGCAGTAATAAAAGTGAGACCAAAATAATACCAATACTCATGGTAAACTGTCTCCTCACAATAAATGCAATGATCAAAGCTGCTCCTTCCCTAACCCTCCCACCCTGACAAAATCCAACTCCAGATGCTCAGGCAGAACCTGGGATGCGCCCAATCTCCCTGAGCCCCGTCTTGTCCTATCAACTCCTCCAGTGCCTCCTCCCTGCCTACACCCGGCCAGTATGGCCCAGGGACCACCTCGATAGGACCCCAACACTGGGAAGCTCCTACGTGCCCCCTGCTTCTGCTCCGCCCTCCAGAAACCGAAGCCAAGACACGGCTCTGCTCCAAACCTGGATAGGCCCCATTTCACCCAGAGCCCTCCCTGCAGGGTCCTGCGGGACCTCACACGCGTGCACACCCTCACACACGCCTGTGCACACCTGGACTCCGCTCCCCTTGCTCCCTCCAGCCACATGACCTTGAAACCACCCCCAAGCCGCCCCCACCCGCAAGCTCTCACGCAAGGCCTTTGCACAGAGCTCCCTCGGCCTGCAAATCTCCCCAAGTACCCACGTGGTCACTCCCTGCTCGAAGGCCACCTTCCCTGGCCCTACACATCAAACTCCACCTTGTGTTGAGGACGGAGCTTCTCCCTCCTCTCCCTCTGCCTCTCACAGCACAGACCTGAGCCCCTGCGCGGAGCTGGGCACGGTCCATCCAGCTGCACTTCCTGAGGCAGGTGGGGGCGTCTGTCTGCAGCCCCGGCACACTGCAGGGGCTCCGGAGTACCCACTGACCCAGACGCCCTGGTTGTGTGTCTGCTCCTCCCTCTCGCCTTCACAGCCTCAGGCATCCGTGGACTCATTCGACAAACACACCGTGCCAACTTCGAGTGCTAGGCCCGTCCTTTGGGCGTCCAGAGACGAGAGTGAAGGAGGCTGGCCTTAGTCCCTCGGGACTCACAACCACATCCTGACAAGCAACATACTTCTTCGTGTTTTCTGCTGCTGTCATTTTGTCTGATAATTACTTTCAATCTCAATGCCCTGTTAAATGAAAAGAAATTAGGTTTTTCCTTTTAAATGTTTGATGTTTTTAAACGTGAGCATTTTTGTTTCTCGAGGCCGACTCCAGCTCACAGGAGGAACACGGCCAATCTGTAACGGCCGCGAACGGAAAGACAATATTGGATGCTCCTGTAGAAGGACACGCTGTGGCCTCCGGAGCTGCAGGCCCAGCCACGCCCAGGACGAGGTGAGCCAGCTCGGAGAGGCCCCAACCGGTCCCCCCGACAGCCCTCCCCACAGCGCAGCCAAGCGCAAACAGACCTTGTCCTCCCACCCGCGCACACCCAACGGCGCCCCAAGGCCTGCGAGGTCCCGCTGCTCGGTATCAGAAAAGAAAGCCCTCCCCCGCCTGGGGGACGCCCCTCCCTCGCACCACCAGCCCTGGGCCCACCAAGCTCCCTGCTGGCCCAGTCGCTCGGCGCTTCCTGCCCATGACGGGCTCCTCCGCTTTCACGGCAGCACACTGGCTCTTGGCTCTGTCACCTGCCTCCGGAATCCCTGGGCCTCCCCTGGCTCTGAATCTCGCTGGTGTTTATGCTTCCCGGGGCCACGCGCCACCGTCCACAGCTCTCTCCAGTGGCAACTCTGCACTTACTCGTCTGAGTCTTTGATTCCTGGGCCCCCGCTTCACAGCCAGCCCCCGAGCACAGGGCCTCTCGTGGCCTCGGTGACAGCGAACACCTGCCAGGCGAGCAGGTGAGGAGGGCTCCTTCCTAGTGGAGGCTGTGGTCACTCGCCCAACAGCTCCGTGTCCAGTGACACCAGAGCGCAAAGGGCAAGTCCAGCCCTGTGCCCTGAGGTGCTCCAATCTAGAGAGCTCGTGTTCATTTCTAAAGAAAAGAAATAAAAACATGGCGGATTCTGATCATGACGCCTTTAAGAGTGTATCAAAAAGATTACTCTGAATTCCAGAACTTTCTTGAATACCTGCCTTTCTCTGTCCTGCCTGCTCACCTGCAGAATTCAGACAGCGATGGCGCCGCTGCACGTTACCCCCATCAGGGCATGTCCCGTAACCAAGTGCGTCCTAAGAGAGAGTCACTCGCCAGCCCAATGCTAGTTTACCCTGCAGGCTTAGGAATTCCTTCAGGGACAGTAGGAAGAAAAGGACTTTTACCTGGATTCATATTACACCTCTAAAAACAAGGCGACTAAACGACGCACTTCAGTAAACTGCTGAGCACTTGCACGCCAAGGATGGCAGCCCCAGCAAACCCTTCCCCACCTCAACCTCGTCACACGGACGCTCCGGGCAAGCCCTGGTCCCCAGTGTGGCACCCCCCGCAGGCGAGCAGGCACAATGTCGGACACTCCCCCTCACTGCCCCTTCCCCTGGCACCCTCTCGGGTTCTGACAGCGCACGAAGGCTGAGGATGGCCACCACCACAGGGCTCCTCTGAGACCAGGGCCCAAGCAACGTGGTCACACATCCGGAACCCAGGCTGTGGCGGAAAACCATCCAGACGCCAGAGCAGGACAGAGACAGGGCGCCGAGACAAGGCCGGCCTGCACCTTGGACCCGCGGGTGCCCCGTTTTCCACCAGGCATGAGTCTGTCTCGCGCCATCTGCTCACTGAAGCCTCGTGGTGCGGCCAGCGGTTTGGAAAACCAGCAAGACGCCAAGACGAAAAACAAACACAAGAAAAGCCTAAGTCTACACAGACGCCGCTAGGAACAGGGCCCCCGCACTCTGCAGAGGGCTCAGGGCCAGACGTCCCTGTGCAGGAGCGGCCACCACAAGGGAGGCTGGTTCCGAGTGTTTCGCGGAAGGCGGCCTCGAGTGGAACAGAAGCCTGCGGCGCCTCAGTTCCTCACACTGGTCTGTCATTTTTCAGGAGTCAGACATCCTGTCGTGCACATCTACAGCCGTCCCACAGCGTCCGACGCCGTGCCGGGGACTCTCCTAGTTCTAACAGAGTGACTGCAGCACCAACCCTGTCATGGGTCTTACCATTTCCAGCCATAACTGCGATAATACTACATTATGCAATCGCTACCGGAGGTTTACCACTTGTGCACCACTTGCAACTACCTGAGGTCAGTCCCCTGGTCAGGCACGGGGCTGTGGCCCTGCCCTGGGTCCCTGGCATCTTGTGGTGTGCCTGGCAGAATGCGCACGGTAAGTAACTGTTGAAGGGACCGCGCCTGCGTTTGACGTCAAGATTTCAATAAAAGCTTCATTAATGGCGAAGAGACTTACTTTAATATGAGGAGACATTCCCATGCAGACTGTTTTTCACTGGAGGACCCAAGTCCCTGTCAACAATCATATTTCTTTTTTTTTCTCCCTTTTTTTTTTTTTTTAGAGACAGGGTCTCACTCTGTTGCCCAGGCTGGAGTGCAGTGGTGGGATCATAGCTCACAGCAGCCTCAAACTCCTGGGCTCAAGCAAGCCTCCCGCCTCAGCCTCCTGGGTAGCTAGGGTGCCACCACACCCAGATTTTTTTTTATTTTTTGTACATACGGGGTCTCAATATGTTGCCCAGACTGGTCTCGAACTCCTGGCCTCAAGCAATCCTCCTGCCTCAGCCTCCCAAAGTGCCGGGATTATGGGCATGTGCCACCACACTCAGCCCAAACAATCCTATTTCTATAGAACCACAAAAATAACATTCTTTTCAGTTTGCTTCTTTTAGTTATTAGGATTGAGTTTCCATATAAGCCACTAACTTGTTTTGAAGACCAAGGAGAAAAGCATCCTAGCCTCCCCCAGTAGCAGGCCAAAGGCCAGGACTTCTGCATTTGGGCCAAGCAATTTTTCTTCAAGATACCATCTCCTTAAAATGTAAATAGGGATTGCACTGAATCTTCAGATTGCTTTGGGTGGTTTGGTCATTTTAACAATATTAATTCTTCTGGTCCGTGAGCATGGGATATTTTTTCATTTGTTTGCATCCTCTTCCATTTCTTTCAGTGGTGTTTTATAGTTTTCTTTGTAGGGGTCTTTCACCTCTTTGGTTAAATTTATTCCTAGGTATTTTTTTTGTAGCTCTTGTATTAAATAAATGGGATTGCCTTCTTGATTTCTTTTTCAGTTAGCTAGTTGTTTGTGTATGGAAGAACTATTGCTTTTTGTATGCTGATTTTGTATCCTGCAACTTTATTGAATTTTTTTATCAGTTCAAAGACTTTTTTTTGGTAGAGTCTTTAGGTTTTTCTATATATAAGATCACGTCATCTGCAAACAGGGACAATTTGACTTTCTCCTTTCCAATGTGGATACTCTCCCTTTATTTCTTTTTCTTGCCTAATTGCTCTGGGTAGAACTTCCAGTCCTATGTTGGATAGCAGTGAGAGTGGGCATCCTTGTCTTGTTCTAGTTCTCAGAAGAAAAGCTCTCAGCTTTTCCCTGTTTGGTATGATATTAGCTATGGGTTCGTCATTTATGGCATTTATTATGTTGAGGTACCTTCCTTCTGTATCTAATTTATTGAGAGTTTTATCATCACAGGATGTTGAATTTTATCAAATGCTTTTTCTGAATCTATTGATATAATCATATGGTTTTTGTCCTTCGCTCTGTTGATGTGATCTATCACATTTACTGATTTGCATATGTTGATCCATCCTTGCATGTCTGGGATAAATCCCACTTGATCATGATGTATTATCTTGTTGATGCGTTGTTGGATTCAGTTTGCTAGTATTTGTTCAGGACTTTTGCATCTATGTTCATCAGGGATACTGACCGGTAGTTTTCTTTTTTTGTTGTGTCCTTGTCTGGCTTTGGTATCAGGGTTATGCTGTCCTCTTAGAATGAGTTAGCAAGATTTCCTCTGCTTCAGTGTTTTAAAATAGCTTGAGAAGAACTGGTATTAATTTGTCTTTAAAGGTCTGGTAGAATTCAGCAGCAAAACCATTGGTCCTAGGCTTTTCTTTGTTGGGAGATTTTTTATTACTCATTCAAACTCATTACTTATTATTGGTCTGTTCAGGTTTTCTATTTCTTCTTGGCTCAATATTGTATGTGTCCAAGAATTTACCCATTTCCTCTAGGTTTCTGAATTTATTGGCATTTAGTTATTTATAATAGTCTCTAATGACCCTTCATATTTCCATGGTATCCATTGTGACACCTTCTTTTTCATTTCTGATTTTATGTATTTGGCTCTTCTCTCTTTTTTTCTTTGTCTAGATAACAGTTTGTCAATTTTGGTTATCTTTTTAAAAAAACAACTTTTTGTTTCATTGATCTTTTGCATTTTGGCCTCAATGTTGTTTATTTCTGCTATGATCTTTATGATTCCTTTCCTTCTACTAACTACAAAAATATCAATGACATTCTTCACAGAAATAGAAAAATAGTCTAAAATTCACATGGAACCACAAAAGACCCTGAATAGCCAAAGCCATCTGCAGCAAAAGGAACAAAGCTCAAGGCATCACATTACCAGACTTCAAAATACAAGGGGTCTTCAAAAAGTTTACGGAAAATGTGTATTATAAAAAACTATGCATTTTTTACATCAAAATAAACATGTACTAACTTGTTATAACATACCTGAACAGAGTCTAGTTTGAGGCACTAAGAAGGATAAGACATTACTTTGAAAAGAGCCCCTATTGGAGCAACGTGAACTCTGCTAAAATTGAAGCAAGAACAAACAGTAAATTTATGGTGAAGCTTGGCTGAAAGAACGGTGAAATCACCGATGCTTCACAGAAAGTTTATGAAGACAATGCCCAAAAGAAATGAGCAGTTTACAAATGGATAACTCGTTTTAAAAAGGGATGAGATGACGCTGAAGATGAACCGCACAATGGCAAATCATCCACATCGATTTGTGAAGAAAAAATTCATCTTGTTCATGCCTGAATTGAAGACAACTGATGATTAATAGAATAAGCAATAGCCAACACCACAGACATCTCAACTGGTTCAGCTTACACAATTCTCACTGAAAAATTAAAGTTGAACAAACTTTCTACTCGATGCATGCCGAAACCATTGCACCTTGATAAGCTACAGACGAGCACAGGTTTTGATGGGAATTTTAAAGAAGTGAAATCAAGATCCTGAAGCATTTCTTCAAAGAACTGTAACAGGAAATGGAACATGGCTTTACCAGTACCATCCTGAAGACAAAGCACAACCAAAGCAGTGGCTACCAAGAGGTGGACATGTCCAGTCACAGCAAAAGCAGACCAGTCAAGAGCAAAGGTCACGGCAACAGTTTTTTGGGATGCTCCAGGCATTTGGCTTGTTGACTTTCTAGAGGGCCAAAGAACTGTAACATTTGCTTATTATGAGAGTATTTTGAGAAAGTTAGCCAAATCATTAGCAGCAAAATGCACGGGAAAGCTTCAACAGAGAGTCCCTCCCTACCACAACAATGCTGCTGCTCATTCCTCTCTTCAAACAAGGGAAATCTTGCAAGAGTTTCAATCATCCACCTTACAGCCCTGATTTTGCTCCGTCTGACTTCTTTTTGTTTCCTAGTCTTTAAACATCTTTAAAGGACACCCTTTTTTTAATTTAATAACGTAAAAAAGACTGAAATGACATGGTTAAATTCCCTGGACCCTCAGTTCTTTAAGGATGGACTAAATGGCTGGTATCATCACTTACAAAAGAGTCTTGAACTTAATGGAGGTTATGTTGGGAAATAAAGTTTATATTTCTTATTTTTATCTTTTGGACATAGAGAATAGAATGACAGCAGAGACTGGGAAGGGTGGGCAGGGAGGAGGACAGGGAGATGAAGAGAGACTGGTTATGGGTACAAGCATATAGTTAGATAGAAGAAGTAAGCTCTAATGTTTGATGGCAGATGAGGGTGACTATACTTAGCAACAATATTATGTATATTTCAGTATAATAACTAGAAGAAAGGATGTGAAATAATATCAACACACAAAAATAACAAACATTCAAGATGAAGGATACCCCAAATACCCTAACTTGATCATTACACATTCTATGCATGTAACAAACACTCACATATACCCCATAAATATGTGAAATATTATATATCAATAAGAGAGAAAAAATTAAAATTTTATCTTTTCACTCACTTTTCCACAAACTTTCTGAAGTCCCCTTGTATACTACAAAGTTACAGCAACCAAAATAGCAGGGTACTGGCATAAAAACACACATGTAGAACAATGGAACAGAAAAGGGAACCCAGAAATTAATCCACTATCTATAGCCAATCAATTTTTGACAAAGGCACCAAGAGCACTCATTGGGAAAAGGCAGTTTCTTCAATAATTGGTGCTGGGAAAACACCATATCCACGTATGGAAGAATAAAACCAGAACCCCACATCTCACCCTATACAAAAATCAACTCAAAATGTACTAAAGACCTAAATGGAAGATCTGAAACTATAAACTACTAGAAAAAAAGAAATGAAATGCTTCAGGACATTGGTCTGGGAAAACGGTTTATGAGTAAGACAACAAAAGCAAAAATAAACAAATGGGATTATATCAAACTAAAAAGCTTTTGCAAAGCAAAGGAAACAATCACCAGAGTGAAAAGGCAACCTACAGAATGGGAAAAAATATCTGCTAACTATTCATCCCACAGGGGATTAATATCCAGAATATATAAGGAACTCAAACATCTCAACAGCAAGAAAAAAAAATAAGATTTAAAAATGGGCAAATGATCTGAACAGACATTTCTCAAAAGAATACATACAAATAACCAAGAAAATATATGAAAAAATGTTCAACATCACTAATCATCAGAGAAATGCAAATCAAAACCACAATGAGGTATCGTCTTTCCCCAGTTAGATTGGCTATTATCAAAAAGACAAATAACAAATGCTGGCAAGGAAGCAGAGAAAAGGGAAGGCTTACACACTGTTGATGAGCATGTGAACTAGTACAGCCACCTTGGAGAACAGTATGGAGGTTCCTCAAAAAGCTATAACTAGAACTGCCACATGATCCAGCACTCCCACTACTGGGAATTTATCCAAAGGAAAGGAAATCTGTGTATCAAAGGGACACTTACACCCCACGTTCACTGCAGCACTTTCACAGTAACCGAGGTTTGGAACCGAGCTTCGTGTGCATCGACAGATGAATGGATAAGGAAAATGTGTGCACGCACACCACGGAATACTATTCGGCCATAAAGACGAAGGAAATCCTGTCATGTGAGGCAGCGTGGATGGCCCTGGAGCTGGAGGACATTCTGTTAAGTGAAATAAGCCAGGCCCAGAAAGCTAACACTGCATCTTCTCACTTATATGTGGAAGCTAAAGAAAGTTGATCTCGCAGAAGTGAAAAACAGAATAGAGGATACTAAAGGTTGGGAAGGGTAGGGGGAAGTGGGAGATAGAGATTCATTAAAGGATACGAAATTACATTAGAAAGGAAGAATGAGTTCTAGTGTTCTACGGCAGTGGTCCCCGACCTTTTAAATGGCACCAGGAACCAGTTTCACAGAAGACAATTTTTCTACGAGGGTGGAGGCGGGGCATGGAGCTCAGGCGGTGATGTGTGGCCCGGTTCCTAACAGGCCGGGCCCCTGGCTGCAGCCCAGGGGTTGGGAACCGCAGTTCCATAGCACTATAAGATGACTACAGTTAACAATAATATATAGTTTCCAGATAGAAACAGGATACTGAATATTCCCAATACAAAGAAATGATAAATGTTCGAGATGAAGACATGCTGATTACCCTTATCTAATCACTACACATTATATGCATTGAAACATCACTATTTACCCCATAGATATGTGCAGTTATTATGTGTCAATTTAAAAAATAAAATATAATATAAGAAAAAGTAAGCGCTATTAACACCTTCGTGTGAAGGAGCTTAGCAGTTAAACTCATAAACCTACGAGCAGGCCAGCGGTGCATGCATCCATTCAGTCACTCAATAATCGCTGCCTGATCCCTAACGGGGTCGTCACTGCGCTGGCACTGCCAGCAGTGGGCAGAGGGCAGAGATAGAAGGCTCTGCTGGGGAAAGGAGTGCATCAGGAGCAAGGGAGCCTCCCCACACCTTGGCATCCAGGGGTGACACAGGACCTCATGCACCTGGGGAAAGCGGAACGTGGAAATGAGGCAGGCTTTCTCCTGTTAGACCTTTCGCTTTCGTCTGGCTCGTACATCACACAGCGCAAGCAAAGTGGGGCTCTGTGGAGTTGGAGAGGCTTCCTCAACCACTGGGTCGCCCTGAGTAATAAACCTCAACCTCCAGACTGAGCGAGGTTTCCGACAAATCCTGTGGCATACCCCTTGCATTTGGAGCATTTTTCTTGGAAACTGTGACAGAAAGGGAAAAGATCAGATCCAGTTCCTATTTGCAGGAGCAACTCCAGAACATCATCGGCAAGAGACAAAGAGACAAGAGACTCACAAGCATGCAACCAGGCACAAGCCCTGCAGGCCCCGTGCGCGGAGGGCGCTGCCGAGGGCCACAGCCATGGTGAGAGCAGCCACGCACAGGTCGTGGCTGAGAAGGGTGGCCACAGACCGGGATTCACTACAGTGCTCTCCGCTTTACAGAGTTTGAAACTTTACCACAATAAAAAGTTAAAAATAAAATTGCTTAATGAATGAAAAAAAACAGTGATTAAACACAGCATGGAATCCTAGACTGGATCTGGGAACAGAAGAAGGAGGTCAGCTGGTAGAAACACTAGTAAAATCCAAGTCAATTCTGTGGTTTCCCTTACCAGCTTTGTACCAATGTTAATTCTTAGCTGTGACAAGGGTGCCATGGGTATATAGGATGTTAACAATTAGGAAAGCAGGGTGCAGGGTATACAGGAACTTTCTGCATTCTTTGCAACTCTTTTGTAAATCTACAATTATTTCAAAACAAAGCTTTTTTAAAAAATCTGTGGCTTAGTGATAGAAAGGGGAGGGATAAGTATTTTTTAAATCCTGCAGCCCCCTGAAAACAGAACCCATAACACCTACTACCTGCCGGTGTCTAAAAGGCCAGCTGGGTTGGAATTTGAAAGACTGTCTGGTGAGAACGGACATGTTTCCACTCATGACCTGCGAGGCCTTGAGTTTACGCGAGGTCTCTCCTGTCCTTAGCACACCATCACTGCAATGCATATCATTTTCTATCAGGAAATATTCAAAAACAAAATTTGTAGATAAAGATGCATTGCAGATTTTCAGGAACAAAATTAACCTAGTTTTTAAAAATCTCCTGTTTTTGATCTTGCAATGTACCTGCAAGACTATTCATTTAACCCTGAGGTTATGAAGTGCAAATGTTCTCATCTCTAAGTGTGACTAACAGAAAGTCAGGTGTGCAGAGCAGGCGTCCATGCACCAGCTGAACGTCGCAACGGGAGCAGACAGCCTCTGACCAGGCTCACGCCCAGGTGGTCTCTGGAGGCCAATTTTCCAAGACACTGACAAAAATGGGGAATTCTATCCCATGGATCACATTTCTCCCCAGAGCCTGCCCACTCTCATACGGATGGCAGCCAGTGACAGCTGGCCAGCCACCCGGGCGGGGCTGTGCAGTCTGCGTTTTACATGATGGCATCGGTAGTGGGAGGGTGAGCGCCACATATCACTCCTGTCCCATCACCAATCACGCACTTTACAGAAACCCGACCACAGATTTCGGTGAGAAATTTAGACCAGTGGCTTGAGGTAACCTGATGTGTGACCACCTATCCCAAACTCAGGACTGCAGAAATGCACCCGAATGCGTGAGCATCACCACGCGCCAGGGAAGCTGAGGTCCCCAGGGCTGTGCAGGGGCCCGAGGGCACAGTGCAACCTCAACCTGGGCAAAAGCAGGCAGAGCCTGAGGTCAGTGATGGCCACAGATCACCAGAACCTGCTCAGGCTGCAATTAGCTCTGCAGGGAATGCTTTACGGTGATTTCGGATGATATGGGTTATCTGAATTTATCATTGTTCATGCACTTTAATTAGCCTCTAAAAATACAGAGACCCAACCTTCATGCCAATCTTTGTTCACACATTGAATCCATTTTTAACAATGCATTTTTAATTTGCTCTTGAGCATCTACTTATACATCTGTCAGTGCCTGCCTTGTAATTCAAGGCAGATACTGACTCTGTAGAAAAGAGTAATAATAGCTGCCATGCACTGAGCCTTGAGCCATGCTCCCTGCAAAACACACGCTCAGCACTTTGCACGCCACGTCCCGTGGCCCCCACTAGGCCAAAGGCAAGAACTGACAGCCCCAAACAAGGAAACCAAGAGGAAGAGAGGCTAAGGAACAGCCAGGCTCACACCTAGGCGGCAGGGCTGCCAGGGCTCTCAGCTCACTGCAGGCCAGGAGCTGCCGTCCTGAGCTAGGTGATTGCAGGAAACTTCTCTTCGCCCCCTTGAACAGAAATGACGTGCTGTCTGCTGTTGTCCCTCCACTGGAGAAACTCTGCCGTGCACATTCCTTAGGGACGCGTGGGCCATCACAAGACAGGGAGCCAGGGTCGAAGACGTGGGCTGAGAGACAGCCCCAACCCCACCCCGGGCTGACCTGGGCAAGTCACTTAATCTCTCTGAGCCTCAGTTTCACATTTGAAAAGTGAGGATGACAAAAATATCCAGTATGGGGCCAGGTGTGGTGGCTCACACCTGTAATCCTACACTCGGAGGCCGAGGCGGGAGGATCGCTTGAGCTCAGGAGTTCCGAGACCAGCCTGGGCAAGAGCAAGACCCCATCTCTACTAAAAATAGAAACATTAGCCGGGCGTGGTGGCACGCATCTATAGTCCCAGCTACTCGGGAGGCTGAGGCAGGAGGATTGCTTGAGCCCAGGAGTTCAAGGTTGCAGTGAGCTGTGATGACTCCACTGCACTCTACCCAGGGCAACAGAGTGAGACGCTGTCTCAAAAAAAAAAAAAAATCCACTATAGCAAACACTTGACAAAGTCCTATGAGAATATTATCAAACGCAGTAGTAGTTCCCGCTAGAATAAACTCAGCAAAAGCTTCAGGCAGCCCCCAAAATTGACACCACTTAAATCCAAAGCATGAAAGAAAAACTACCTCACTTGCCTGTCTCACCTCAAGTCTCCCCCATTATCTCTGGCACTCAGCATGTTCTTGAGAGCAGAGGGCTGGGCTGGAACCACACGTGCACCCCCAAGAGCCAGGCAGCCCCCAGGCTCCACCCAGCCCAGAAGCACACGGGTCCTACACTCAGGACCACCCCTCTCCACCAGCTCCACACGCACTAGTCGCCCTGACATCATTTCTCCACATTTCCCCTTGTGGCACTGAGGCCCCCACCAAACGGAGGGAACAGTCCCTCAGAATGAGACGGACACACTGCTCTCGAAGAATCCTGTGTGCACGGGAAGGAAAGCCGCCACAGAGCTGCAGCGTCCAGGGACAGATACGCACGGGTAATTCCTGTGCTCTTGTTTGTGTTTCCTCCAGAGCGCCTGACAAAATTGCTAGTAAGGCGCACGATACACGCTTTCTAAATACTTACTAAATTTAACTTCAAAATGAACACTCCCACCTGTCCATAAAGATAGAAAATCCCGATCAGGGGGTCAATCCGGATGCTCTACCGGAAGCCCAACTTCACACAGAACACTCAGACCTGCTGTGTGCGCATATGCGGACGTGTGTGTGTGTGCACCTGTGTGTGCACGTGTGTGTTAAGGAAAGCGAGAAAGAGAGACCTATTTGATGGCAACACTTAGACACAAGTGTAAATGTCAATGACTATAATATCAACCACAATACACTCCACATGGATCAATAAATATGTTTAAAGATTTCAAAGGTTAATTAGTAATTACAATAACGAAAAGAGGGGGATAGGTAGGTAATAGAGAAAATACGGGACCTTTACCCTAACATTAATTCATGTTTGGCAATTAAGTTTAATAAGTGACAGACAGACGGTTGGGATGGATGGGTGGATAGATGCTGCTGTAAAGTTGCAGGCGCTGTCCCCGTATTCTGTCTCATTAATCCTTCTCGCAGGTTGAAAGACATTACTATGTCCACTCTACAGAAGTTAGCAATGTGCTCGAGGTTCCAAGCTGGAAGTGGCAGGGGCTGGGGACAGCTCAGGCCCTGGCCTGCACGGGCCCTGCCCACCCCCCGCCCATGGCAAGGTGGACTCACCCCTTAGAAAGTCGAGTTGTGAAATGCTCTCAAGGAAAATATGGCCTGATTGGAAAACTAAGATCAGCTGGGGTCAGACACAAGCCTCTAAGTGCTTCCAGCATAACAGACGCTCCAATCGGCCTGCAGAACTGCGGGAACAAACGGCACGAGGCCGCAGGCGCCGAGCACCAAGCACACAGGCAGGAGAGCAGCCGCCAGCCACCGGGAAGGCACTAATGCCCGGACAGGACTCTGATGCCCAACAGCTGCAGTGAAGTGGGGCAGGCGGAGTCAGAGCCCGGTAGAGAGCCTGACAAAGCTGTCAGATGAGATGTAAATAAAGCACTTGGAAATTATTAATACTGGCATTAGAGTAAAACAATACAACCTGGGCACTTAGTTCTTATTTCTTTTTCTACGTACTATACAGACTTTGTGGTATTTCAAAGGGTAAAATACAATCAATCTCTGTATCAC
>NW_012148708.1:680588-695957 GCF_000956105.1 Propithecus coquereli
CACTAAACTACTGAACGTTAGCTGGAGCATTGGTAATGAGGATGCTCGCGCCTGTTCTTGCAAACCAGGAGGGGCCACCCCAGGGAAAGCCGGCAGGCAATGCTTGTCTCTTATGATCAGCTTTGGAGACAGAGCCGGGTTCGCCAAAGGTGACCGGCACTTGTCCCTGGCTCTGCCGCGGCACACACAGCTCCAATGCGCGGCTTCCGGAGCGCGTTAGTCAGAGGCAGCACCCCCAGGGCCGTGGAGGGCAGACAGCAGAAAACTGCGAGGCAAGTGCGAACGGCAGTGCCAGTACTTCCACTTGGAACGCAGGGAGCAGGAGAGTCGGTGAGAGTCACACACAACAGTAAGTATCCACACAGGGACAGGAAGCAGCGCCAGGTGGCACTGGACCGCAGGCTGCGACACGGGGCAGCAGGCGTAGCCAGACAGAGGCCCGGGGGAGGAATGAAAGCTGTTCTGCTGAAAGGGGAGACACAGAACTGAAGTCAACTTGCACCCACAGCTGAACAAACCGCACCAGGACAGACGCCCGAACCGTGCTGACCAAAAAGGAGCACAGGCCTTGGCCAGAAGGGAGGGGAGAGCTGGGCACAGACGGGAGAGGGCCCAGGCTGAAGCACCCGCCCCACTGCCCGCAGCAGGCTGAGTCTACAGCATTTGTCTCAGCCCCACCAGAGCCCCCACAGACAGTCCTGTAACACAGAGCGGCTGAGAGCAGGCCCCGCGTGCGCCCAGCCTGCACCGCGCACGCCACAGCAACAGCGGCTCGGTCATGCACAGCCAGCCAGGAGGGGGGTTGCCCCTCTGGTCTCCTCGATTTAAGTATTTGCACCTCCAAATTCAATTTCTGGTGCTTTGCCCTAACCTCCTGAAATGACACAGCCTGGGTGCCTGCCCAGCCACCAAGCCAGAAGGCTGGGACCAGCGCCTTCAGAAAACATCCCGCTATGTGTCCTGGACAATGGAGCATCACTCTCCAACTAGGTTTCGCACGTTAAAATAAAATAAGCTCCAACCTGAATTCCACATTCAGCTAACAGCCACATTAGAGAAGATGGAACAAATCCATTAATTACACTTCTATGTACATTTCATTAATTATTTGTTCCTTTAAGCCAAAGAACATGAAATTAGACGTTGTCTATGAAAAGCTTTAAATAGTTACACATGTTTTGTAAATAGAAGGCGTTATTATTCCACTCCATGCGAGAGCAATGAACCTGGCTTCCTGGTGTGAACTGCACCGAGTATGAAATTTAAGCATTTTGTGAAACATGAACAAATATCGAGCATTAAAGAACCATGGACAAGATAGAGTACCCGTGCAGACAATCAGACATGAAAATAGATCTAAGGTGGGTGTTCCAGCGGGCTTGTTTTTCTTCACCATTCCTGGCTGGTTGACTCGGTTTTCAGCAAAGAGCCACTCCACACCAGAACCAGACTTGTGCTGGCTCAGCCCGTGGCCACAGTGCAACAAGAACAGCGATGACCCCAGTGACAAGTGCAGGCCACAGCCGCTGCTCACCAAACGCACCTCTACTTGCCCCTGTGCTGGCTCCCACTCCCAGCAAGCCCTCCCCACCCTGTCCTCGCCTCTCAGAATCCTGCCCACCTTTCATCCGAGCCATGTGTCAACTGCCATTTCTTCTGCAAAACCTGTTCAGACCCCTCTTGCCCTTCCCCCTCCCCCAGGGAGACCCCATTCCCCAGCGCCACCTGCGTTCTGCCTCACACACAAACATCCACATGTGCGCAAGCCTGAAATTTAAGACTCTGCCCATGGTGCAGAGTCAGTGTCTTAGTGCACTCATGCTGCTATAACAAAGTACCTTAGCTAGGGTAATTTATAAACAGAAGAAATTTATTGCTCACAGTCTGGAGACTGGGAATCCCAAGATCAAGGCTTCAGCAGACCCGGTGTCTGGCGGGGGCCCCTTCTGCATGGATGGTGTCTTCTATGTGCCCCAACATGCAGGAGGGGTGAACACGCTCCCCGAGCCTGTTTTATGAGAGCACTAATCCCATTCACGAGGGAGGAGCCCTCACAGCCAAATGCCCTCCTAAAGGCCGCATCTCTCAGCACTATTATGCTGGGGACTGAGTTTCAGCTTGTGAGTCTTGGGGGCACACAAACATTCAGACCACAGCATTTGGCCTCCCCGGTGAAGCTTCCCTTAATTGACCAAAGTCGACTGAGATCTCCCCGTCTCCTCAGTGCGGTCATTAGCCCCATGTGGCACTCGTGCACACGTCTCTCTGCCACCAGCCTGGGGCAGAGTGGCCTCACTCTCCTCCACATCTAGCATTTCTTCGACAACTGCTTAATGTGAGACTGGATTATACACCTGCTCATAAAACTGTTCTTACTTGCTAATCACTTCCCATAGGCATATTCTATCTTCTCCTTAGTCCCTAAGTCCCCACAGGGCAGAACTCGGTCTCTGACCACGCCAGCACCGGGCAGGTGCTTCACAGACGCTGACACACTTGACCTAAGAGCTGCCTTTAATTGAGCTCTCACTATGGTAGTTGGCCCTGTCCCAACCGATCTGCACACATAGCATCTTATGTAATCCTCTCAAAAACCTAAGAGTTGGGCAAATAGTTATTTTGGAGAAGGATAAACTGAGGCATAGAGAGGCAGTGACCTGCCCAAGGTCACTTCCAAGGGGCCCAGCAGGACAGGAGCCCGGGAGGGACAGCTAGGAGTAGCAGACCCAGGAAACCCTACATGGCAAAACCCCACGGGAAACCAGGACACAACCCATTTGACGCTGCTTCTTTGGTGGATCGAGTGGGGACAGCCGCCTCCATACAGATGGCAGAACAGGAGCCACTCCCTTAGGCACATAGACGTGCCCCAATTTTAAAAATCCAACATATGAATGACATTATAACAGTCAAAGGGCGAGGCTTCGCGTTACAGAGCAATGCACTAAGAGTTTCAGTAAATAACAAATGCTAAGTGTTTTAAGGGTGCAAGATTTATCTTAACGGCTGAAGTAACAGAAAAACAAACGTTCAACCAAACCATCCGACTGCCAGAGCTGCCTCCACCCTTGAGGTCCTGCATGCATCATGTCCAAAAGGCCCCATCCCTGCTATAAAAGCACTCGGGCTTTTTATCACCGTGCTGCGGGACCAGGCCACACAGCACGGTCAAGTCGAACCAGAGTCCACCAGCCCCACGCGCATCAGCCAGCAGCAAACACAAGGTGTATGTTTCAGGCACTCAAAGCACCCTGAGTTCCAGCACCCTATCCAGTAACAACAGGGCACGCAACTCCCCCCCAGGAACGGCCACTACCAAACCGCGGCCTCACCGCAGGAAACAGAGGACGGCCGAGGACTGCGGCAGAGGCATGTTCCCCAGCAGACCCCAAGGGACCACGCTGGCCAGACCCCAGCAGAGGCATGCTCCCCAGCAGACACCAAGGGACCACGCTGGCCAGACCCCTGGGGTGGCCACCACCCCATTAGCAGTCCTCTGCACACGCCATCTCCAAGGCCTCAGCGCCGTCCGCACCACCAGCCACAGGTGACGGCGAGTGTGCACCTGGGACAGAGTGTGGCTCTGACAGTGGGCCGGGCGGAGCTGGGAAGGGTCCGGCCTGCAGTCTCAAGCCCAGGGAGATGGGGCAGAGGGTCTCCTGGAGTCAAGCGCCACCCCAGCTGGGTTTCTGCCATCTGCGCCGCAGTGCCTGGGCTCCCTCCCCTGAGAGCCTCCTTGAAGGCTTTGGCACAGAAAAGAGAATCATACCCGCTGGGTCCTGTGGGCCCGGCTCGCTGTCCACCAGACAATTCCAGGCAGAGGTGCGCCCAGCACACGCCCGTAGAGCAGGTGAACACCCTGCACAGTGCACGGGGAGGCCCCTCACCAACTGAGTGCCGGTGCCTGAGACGAGAACCATGTGGATCGTGCCCAGCCCTGGTGGCGCAGAACTTCCGCTCCCTCCACCAGCACTGCAAACGTCTCCACTCTAGCTGTTCCCAACCCCTCAACAGAGGTTCATAACATCCCACTAAAATGATTTTCCATTTCTCTCCAGCTTTAGGAGCAGGCAGCTTAGGAGATCGGGCACTAAAGATAGTTGCATGCAACTCTGGAAGGGCCGAGGCCGTGGGGGAAGGCAGAAAACCGTAACACCTTCGCGGAGGGGAAGCAGTGAGGTCCCTCAGCAGAGGGCACAAACATGAAGTGTGGCGCATCAGCCGTCCAGGGAAGCAATCGCAGGGTACATTTTATGTCTGCATCCTTGGGGGCAAGAACAGCAAAGACTCTGAGCTCAAAAGGGGGCATTCAACATGCAGAGCAGAAACTGAACAACCTCGGCAGCCAGTGGCTGAGCCCACGTCCTCCCCAGCCCCGCTCCCCACTCGTGAGCCAGGTGCGCCCATGGAGGGAGGGTTGGGGGAGTCAGAGAGGACCAGGTGCAGTCTGTGGCCATGAAATGCCATAATTTTTAAAAATACTATTAGACTGTTCATTGCCCTTAACTGACCTGAGAAGAATTTAATTAGAATTTAAAACAACACAAAGGTATTACCCTTCTGATGAGATCACCCACTAACATCGCTGTGTTTGCCCGTAACAAAACCCCAGCAAAGAGCAAAACTCTCTCCCACAGATATTTACAATAAAAGATGGGAGGGGAAATTTAAACATCATGTTGTTTACCATGAAATTTGCAAGCATTTTTTTTTTTATAATGACCTTTGGCATTGAGAAGGGTGCAGTCACCCTCGTGTCTGTAGGAGTGCGGACTGCAAGTGGGTTTGAAGGACTCGTGCAGAAGGAACGTCTGGCAACGCTTCTCCTCCCGATCGTTGCTTTGCCTTTCTTTCAAGGAACTCGAGGTACAATGTGGACAAAGACAAGGCTGCTGAGGGTCCAAGTCCCAAAACTGAGGCTCCTGCCACAGGCAAGACAGGCAGAGAGCAGAGATTCGGATCCAGGATGGGAAAGGGAGGCAGAACCACCGAGGAGGCAGGAAGGAAAGCGCCCTGGGCTTGCGGCTGGATACAGTCCCGCCGGACTGCTCGGGGACAAGGAGAGAAATGTCACCCAGCTGGGGAGTGGTCCTGAATGAAAAATTTCTGACCTGGGTGCTGCCTCCTGTGGCTTCAGAGTCAGAGCCCTACCGTGGAGCGAGACTGCCCGGCTGGCCACGACTCCAGCCCACACTGACAAGCTGCGTGATGCTGGGCAGTGTCTCAACCTCTTGCCTGTCTGTAAGATGGGATGGCAGGAATACCTGCTCACAGGGCTGCTATGAGGATTCAGTCAGTGGACACAGTGCATGTGCAGCGCTAAGAACAGAGCCCGGCACACCCTGCACACTAAGTGAGCCTTTGGAACTGCAGGTAGTATCATCTGACCCAGGGCACAGGGCGAGGCAGGTCAGACCAGAGGTCAGAGAGTCCTTCAGAAGGCGGCCTGGCTACCCACCTGCTGCAGGCTCTCCAGCCGCTGCCTTCAGAAGCACTGAGACTCTTCTATGGAAATTCCCGTTCAGCTCTGCCCACAGGCTGCCGGCCCCTGGGCCACAGACACTGGGAACAATGCCCGGCTGTGCCTCTCGGCACTGCGAGCCCAGCCCATTCCTGGAGAATCGTGGCCAAGTGGCCCACTGGAAACCACACAGCAGGGCAGAAAGCCCGCCATTCCGAAAGCCCCAGAGGCAGGAAGCCCACACACACCCACACAGAGGGTCCTCGCACGCCGGACGTGGAGGAGTGGCTTGCCAGGGGTGGACGGGAAGGATCCTTTTCTCTTTGAAAAGAGACACTCTAGGTCCACTGGGAACAGTGCGGATGAGGGCACACGTGTTGCTCACTGCCCACCCCCATTCCTAACCTTAATGCCACTCGAGTCATCCATGCCCCGAGTCCTGTCTGCAGAGAGACGAGCGAATCACTTGGCAGGCGCCCCATGTATGAGGTGGCTTTGTAACATGAGCAGAGCGTCCACTAACAACTAGAGCAAGACCATTAAGTTCATTACACCTGTCACTCTGCCAGCTGAGTCTCCAAATTGCCTGCGATGAAAGTACATTATGCCCAAGGAGTGCCACCCAGCCCCCTCCCGGGGCAGCACACACGTATCTATCGCAAACAATTTGTTCTCGGTGTCTGCACCTGCAGAAAGAGCACAACTGTAAACAGCTTGAAGCTTGGCTTGGAGACATCTTAGGCTCTGAGCAGCTAAGAAGAAAGTTTAGGGCTCTTGGGAAGAAGCTAGGTGCCATATTCCCCCAGAGAAGAAGAATGTGGGTGTGGACTCGAGGAGGGGCGAGGGGCAGGGGAGGAGTCGGAGCAGCCTACAAATAAAGGGCACAGAGTGGCCCTGCAGGACAGCCAAAAATAAAAGCGAGACATGCCCTTTTCATTTCCGAACCAAGGCCCAGCATTCTAGGCAGCAGGCAAGGCCTCCACGCGGCTGCACATACACCAGGCCCGTGAGCAGTGCCCAGCCGGCCGCCGGCTGCAGAGTGCGTTTGTAGTGCAAGCGTGTTGCAGACAGCGGTAATTTATTTATCCCTGTCATGTAACATTAACAATCTGTCTGGGGCTTGGCAAGCACCAACTTGCACTGTCATATAAACTGTCTGACAACCTTAAAGTTTTGTAAATGCCTCTCTTTTTCCAGCAGACAATAAAGCATCCTAAAAAACAAAACAAAAAGTTTTCATCTTTTCTGTTCCTTTTCTCTGTTCCTCTTCCAAAAAAAAAAAAGTAGGAAGAGAAAGAAAGAAAACCAACAAAAAAGAACCCATGCAAACAGAAGTGATCCCTCAGCAGGAATCTTAACCTTGAAAATCTCAACATTTTTCCAATGCCAACTAAATGCGTGAATAAATGGGCAGGGGCTGATGCTGTGGGGGTCAGTTGCAAGGAGGGTAAGGGAGCAAAATCTGCAAAACAAAAGTACAGTCATTAAAAATTAATAAAGGGTGTGGACTTCCAGCCCCCGCCCCTTCTGCCCACGGGGACTTGAGCCAGACGTTCCGCATCCTCATTAAGTGGAGTCTGGCAGGCTGCCGGGGTTTTAGTGGGTTCTGGGAATGCCAATATATTAACCAGAGGACTTTTTGCATACCCTTTAGAGTTTTTATTCTAGAAAAGTCAACCATTTGGCACAGTACAGCCTTATTTTTGTCCGGGAAAGCTCTCAGCTGCCAATCAAGGGAGAAATTATAGCTATGTTCTTCGTAATTTCCAAGACCTATCTGGAAAACAAGCTTGGTGGAAAGAAAAGTCTTCACAAAAACAGCTTAAAAGGCCAAAGTACCATTTTTAGTGGGAATTCAAAGGAAAGCAATCCATACTTAAATCACATGGGTATGTGACAACACAGACATCATTTTCAAGTTCTCCTGTGACAGACAAAAAAAACAAAATTAACTGGGAATTTGAACCCAATATTTTTATAACAATCAATAGTACAGGTGCTTGCTTGTGTTCTTTAGTTGCCTGACAATAAAGCAAACAGTGCCACAAAAAAAAAATCTCCCTAAAATATAGCCAGTCTTGTGGCCTAAATTTTCAAATAGTAGGCAGAGCCTCTTCATTTCTATTTTGAAACTTAAGATTCACCTTCCATGCACACCCATAATATAGGTCAAGATGTAATTCTAGACTAACACAGTCCATGTAGGCAGAAAGTCACTTTGACAACAGAAAATAATGCCTTCCAGGAGATTTTTTTCTGAGACCTAAAAAAGGAAGAACTGAGGGAGGGAAGGAGAGGCAGGGAGGAAGGGAGGAGGGAAGAAAACAAAGAAAGCAAAGAACAATCCAGGACTCCACAGCAATCTTGCTCCTATTCACATTTAATATCTATGTGCCTATACAAATGACGTTCACTATTTCTAAACATTTTTCCAGGTTAAAATGGTATGCTCTTCTTTTACAGGTATCAATTCTTGAGTTTGTCCTTCTCTATTAACTCTCACCCAGAACAGACACATCACAGAGACTCGATAAGCCCAGCCTCAGAAGAAAGATGAGAAGCAGCACAGCAAGGGATGCCAGAAAGATCCGACCTGTCTACAACTGCAAGGATTCCTACCCGGAACCCTGAGGTGGCTTTGGTTTTACATGATGACACAGGGAGTCACCTCTCGCATGTCACCACAAGGTGACTTTATGTCGGGTACACACAATGGGATCCAGAGCTCAGGGGTCTCTGCTTGACAGCCAGCCAGAAACTACCCACAGGGAGCAAAAGTCACCCTCCCTCTCCGTTTGCCTGTCAGCCTGGGAAGTTACCGCTGCAGCAGCCCAGATAAAAAACAGACAGCGTCCCAGGAGCTGCAAGGCTGCTGTGCCAGGCTGCTAAGTCAACCAAGACTATAGTGCAGTCCCAAATTGTAAACACCTCTGTAGACGGGCCCTTGCTCTCGGTGCACCAGGCAAGAAAACTATTCTTAGAACACTGTCAGCAGTTGGGGGAAAATAAATATTTGTCTATGTATATACATACTCTGGCGGGGGTTCGGGGTGGGGGGGCAGGGTTGTTGAATCTCAAATGATGTGCCAACAAATTGGCACAAAATCCCTTAATAAGCAGCTGGCACTGGCTGAGTTCCACTGCAGGATTGTGGTCATGCAAACCCAGCCCCCAGAGGACTCAAGGGACAGTTCTGAAAACCTGCTGGGGAGAGTCTTCTCCAATGTAAACACAAACCTACATGGACCAGAACCATGGCCAACACCTCAAGCTCTTCGAAGGGTAACAGCAGAATGTTAAGAAATTAGAGAGGTCTTTTAAAATAAGGGAGGAAAGTAGCTACAATTCTATTACAGCAAATCCCTTACTGGCATTTACAGTCTCAGCCCTAATTCCTAACAGTGTGTTCAATGTCAACAGCAAAGTGAAGCTCTTAAAAAGAATCAAGCTTTCAAAGATCATGAGGAATGATCTTTGTTTTAAAAAGCACTGCTCTGCAAGAGCCATCAAATGACATTTCATAGGTTGATAGGAAACCAAACATTATAATTCAATAAATGTACATAGGTGATATTCAGACCTCCTCATTTGTCTATGTAGTGACTCAAATTTGACACTATGATCGTTGACTGAACATAAAGACTATATTTCAAGAGAACTGTGCCAAGCACAAAGGCAGATTTATGGAAGACAGTAAGCTCAATTTAAATACTAGAAAAAACTAAATACTCATACAAAATGCAAACATGACTTGATGCAGTGGCAGCTTCTCTATGCAGACTTTGCAGAACGTTCTCTGTAATTCAGTACTCAGTTCTGAAGCTCCAGGGGAGAAACAGACAGAATACTGTTCTTAGCTAGCAAAACTAGTGCAAAGGCCACGTTTAAAGGGAAGTTTCTCGGCACTAGGCCTGCAGGAAGGCACCAACCTTCACGTCAGCCAAAGGACCCTATTTTTAAGAGCCAACACTGCTCTCCATCTCTATCCACCTCTACAGCAAATAACTTACTAAACTAGCTCTTAGAATCAACATTCTGTGCACCTAATTCCACCTCACACCTCACAATGCCTAGCACATAGTAGGTCATCAATAAATATTTATCACTATCGTAATTAACATTTAGAAAGCAGCACTGAACCGTAAGTCCAGGCATCGGAAGATGACAAAATAATTAGCAAAGAAAAAGAGAAGGGAATAGACAGGACACACAGGAAAAGAAAAGCACATCAAAATTATCCAATTCTAGCTAATCAAAAGATTCCTTGGGGAAAGCAAAAATTACACCAGTCTATGTGGCCACTGACATTGGGCCATCACTTCTCCGCCTGCCGAGCAGCTAGGAAGCCCCGCCGGCTTTGAAGAGTTTCTGGCTGTCCCGACCGGCGGACGGGTGCACCTCTGGGTGACCCGCGAAGCCGCGCGCGCGCTCGCCGAGGCGCCGTCTCCCAGTGCCGCCCACCCCCAGGCATCCCTGTGGCCCCGAAAACCTCTGCCTCGTCAGAAAGCCTCCTCCTTTTCCAATTGAAAAAAAAAAAGTTTAAAAGCAAGCAAATGCCCTCTCCGCCACCACAGCGAATTAACGTCAACAGAGCCCACTGTCTCCCACCGACGTACTCACAGGGCGCGCCCCCAGCCCCACCCCGGGCGGCGCACGGGGCAGGGGTCCCAGGAAGCCTCCTCAGGGCAGGGCAGGGCAGGGCAGACCCCTCAACAAAGGCAAGTGCCGGCCCGGGCTGGGTGCTCGTCGCTTCCTGTTTATTCCACGGTGAGGGTCAAAGAGGAATTCCACACACGCCCGCTTCCTCTGGGGCTCGGAGACCCAGCCGAAGTGCGACAGCCGCCGCCGGAGACAATCGACTTCCCAGCCAATGCCAGCAGCTCCGGGCGGTCCCGCGGCCGACGTCAACGCGCGCGGGGGGACCCAGGGAGACGCCGGGTGAGGCGGGCGCGGGGCGCGGGGGCGCGGGGCGCAGGATGCAGAGCTGCTGAGTGCGGGGCGCCCGGTGCCGGGCACGACCCGCTCCCGCCCCCTGCCTTCCCGCAAAGTGCCTGGCAAGGTCCTGCCCTGCCTTCCCGCTTCCCGCTGACCTCCAGCACCCCCGCCTGCAGAGCTTCGCCGACAGGCCTAAGGGAGCCCAGACAGTTTGGGCAGCCACCGTCGCGCTCCTCCTGGCCTCCAGGCGGTGCAAAATTAAGTCCCGCCACCGCGGGACACCCCGGCCCCAAGACACCGGGAAACAGAAAACGGGGTGAGGGTCGGCAAGGTTCCACCGCCGGAGCACACCTGTCCCCAGGCAAGCGCCCCAGGCCACCCGCCGTGCCCACCGGCGTGCCCACGGCGACTCAGCCTCACAGACCTCGAGCACTCGTCTCCGGGGGACGCGCCGGGGCGGGGAGGGCGCGCGGCGCCGGGCCGCTCCCTCCGGCCCCCGCGACGGCGCAGGCTCCCGGACGTCCAGTTCCCAGAGCGTCCTGCCCCACGTCCCCCAACCCCCTCGGACGCCCCGCTCCCTTCCCAGCCCAGAGATGAACTTGGGCCAGAAGCTGCGACCACAGCAGCCACCTCGGGTCCGCACTCACCTGCGGCCGCCCCTCCTGACTGGAGGCGGGGGCGCTGCCCGCAGTGCGGCTCGCCGGGCCACCCGGCCCTGTCGGCCGCGGGGGAGGGGCGCGCGGTGCGGGGCCGCCGCGGCAGTGGGCGCGCAGCGGGCCGGCGGGGAGCGCGGCGCGCAGGGTCTCTTTAAGAGCCGGGGACCTTACACCCGGGCCTTCCCCGCGCTCCCCGCCCCCCTTTCACTTTCCCAGGCACTCACAGCCTGTCTGGCGGCGGCGGCGGCGGCGGCGGCTCCTCCCCGCCTCGCAGGGGATCCCCGGCCGGCCACGGCGGCGCGCGGAGCGTGCAGGGCCAGCTGCACTCGCCTGCTTGTCCCGCCGGGCCCGGTCGGCAGCCTCGGGCGGGGGGCCGCGGGGAGACTGCGCTGCGGCCGCCAGGGGAGGTGTCCCGCCTCCAGTCACGGAGGGGGGCAGTGTCCCGCCTCCCGCCGCCGTCTGTCTCCAGCCGTAACTCCGCGCGGAGGCTGTGTCTGTCTCCAACTCCTCCAGCCTCTCCTCCCCCTTCCTCTCCACTCCGCGGCGGGGACCCGGCGCGCGGCCAGGCCGCGGGGGCTGGGAGCCGCCGTGGCGCTGGCAGGGGGTCCCCGGGGCGCGCAGGCCGCACCGGCCTCTGCAGGCTGCGTGCCGCGAGGTGGGAGGTGCGGCCGGGGGGAGGCGTGCGGCGCCGGGGCCGCGGAACCCAGCTCGGTCGCACACCGCCGCGGGCTCGGGCTCGGGGGGCGCGCGCCCACCGCCGGCCGCACGGGGATCTCCAAGCCGTGCGGGGAGACCGCGGGCAGGGGCGCCGGGAGGAGCCGGCTCGCCGCCCGCAGGCCAGGACGGTCTCGGGAGAGGAGCCGGCGCGTTGGGTGCTCCGGTTACCTCTCGGGCGGCGTCTGCCCAACGGGCCCGGGCCTTCAGGCACCAGCTCTGAGACACGCAGTAGGGCCGCGGACACTTAGTAGGACGGGTTAATGCTCGGGGACCCCTGCGGGGCCGGAGGCTCCTTCGGACCCCACTTAGTCACCCCCTTAGGATCCTGGACTCTTTATGGGAAAGGGCTCCTGACGAGAAGATCTGATGGATTCTTCCTCTTGGCGCTATGACCTACCTTTTCTCCCTGAAGGACCTATACGTCTCCCCCTCTGAAGACCATTTCGGATCTGACCTCCCCTTGAGTGCAGACAATATGACATTTTGTTCTCCAGAAGTACTAGCACTGGCACAAAAGTAAAGCTCTGCAGACATACCAAAATATTAATACTATACTAACCTGGGGTTTCAGGCTGGGCTTAACAGAGATGCAGCTGATTAAAGGAATAACGATTTTCAACTCTTCCCCCCACCTCCAAAATGAACTGTCCACCTCATAGTTCTGTAATATTAGGGAAGTGAATCTTTTGAAATCTATGATTAATTTGTCAGTAACTTTAAATCTAGTGAAACGTTGGCTTAATTCAGCTTCCCTTAAGCCCTCAGCTCTCCTTAACTATCATGATAATTGCTATGTAGCATTTGATCAGTGCTCGTATGCAATACAATAATAACTACTATTTATTGAGAGCTATGTGCTAAGCACTTTATATGACTGTCTTATTTAATCCCCACAATAACTAGGAGCGATTACTTCCCCATTTTACACATGAGGAAGCTGAGGCTTCAGAAGATTTAGTAACTTGTCCCCAGACCACAAAGAGATGGGTTTAAAATTCCCAACTGGCTGCAGAGGAAGCGGGGAGTTGAACCAGCATACCACACTGCCACCTGCCTACAGCAGCAGTGACATCAGTCCTTTCAGCTCAGCCAGCAACCAGTGAGCATCTGCTCTATGCCAGGCACTGTGCCGGCACCTGGCACCTGTTGGGAATGCCCAGGGCCAGGTCTGATAGAGGAGCATGTGGCCTGGTGGGGGGACTTTGAATTTGGCTGCTAAGGCAAACTCTTCAACGAGCAGGGAGCTGATAACTGCTTAATACAGGTTATCCGAATCTGACAAGCGTATGCTCATTAGTTTATATTTAAGGTACACAAGTGCATACCACACTAATAGCAGCTCACGTGCTGTCGGGTTGGAGAAACTGTGCTCTTGCCCTCTTTGGGTAGAAAAAGAAATGACTGTTTCTAAACTTCCCATGGACAATGAAGAAGAAAATGTTTTTCCGAAACCACAAAAGAATTTCTTCTTCTATTTCACTCGTGCATAATTTCCTCATGTAGAATTTAATCCCTTTAAATTAAGGGCTGAATTTTAAAATCATAACCTCTATTTCACCATTTGTGATGAATGTCAGTAAATCGCCCATTGTCTTGTTGTCTTCTCTCAATTGTAACTAGAAACTGCATATTTCTCTTTCTATTTCTAAAAAACAGCTATGAGAGGAATCTATCCCAGTGTTTTCTACTCTGTCCTCCTGTATCTTTTTCCATTTCATCTGGCCCCTCCCACACCCTTCCAAACACACACACACACACACACACACACACACACACACACACACACACTATAGGGATGGGAGAGCTGGAGGAACTTAGATCCATGTTTGCTCTCTGTAAAATGCAACACCATTATATGTCAGCTTCATCCTTACTGTTAGCAATCAACAGCCTTCATTCCAGGGGCCCAGACTGAAGCTCAGGAAAGCAGGGACTTGGATTTGTTCTGACCAGTGGAGAATTTTTATCCCCAGTACACAGAACAGCCCCTGATGCTCACTAGGGGCTCAACGGCTTTCTTGGAATGAATGGAGCCTAGTACTGGGATAGACAAGTAAATGATATTGAGATAAATATCACTAAAATTGGGTGGAAATCAACTGAAATTGGTTTCGAGGAGAGGAAGGTGAGGAAAAATTCTTTTGCACTATAAATCCATTACAGTTTACCTAGTGTCAATTATACCCTAACCATACTTAGTCTGTGGAAGGTTAATAGTCAGTCATCTAAGGAGACAAAAATAGAAAAGGCAAACCTGAGCAAATGTTGAGAAAAAGATTCTGAGGGCCCCAAGTGACCTCAAGATGAACGTGAATCAGAGAATACAATTCTGTTACTTCTATCTCATGCATAACATTTAGATGAAACTTCCGCTGTCCAAGATGATCCATCCTACTCTTTGTATTCTTTAATTTAAATACGAGGAAGAAATGAGACAGAGAAGCTTCAATGGAAGTAATTCTGGTCCTGGAGAAGTGAGAGCCCCAGTCTAGGAGATTCCCAGGACCAGCTTCAGGCGTGAAGTCTTAAGATTTGTCCCATAACCCATGACGATGTCATGGGCACATTTCAGCCTGATACTCAGTATCCTCGTGCTTCAGTGTTCGGTGTTCAACAGGGTCTTCTGTGACGTAGGGCATGTCCCCATCTGCCCTAGTCACACGGGCCCTTTTAAAGCAGTTTTCTCTGGCTGGAGGCTAAAGAGGAAGCCAGAGATTTATAGCACAAATGTGAGTGAAAGCGAGGGAGTTCCCTGGCCCTGCCTTCGAAGATGGAGGGGCCATGTGGCAAGGAACGTGGGCTGCCTCTGAGAGCTTAGAAAACCCCAGGTGACAGCTGGCCAAGGAACACAGCTCTCAGTCCTGCAGCTGCGGGAAGGAAACTCTGCCTCAACCATGTGGGCTTGGAAGGAGACCCAAGCCTCCCCGGCCTCCATAGACACCTTGATTGCAGCCTCAGGTGAGACCCTGAGCAGGGAACCCAGCCAAGCCACGTCCAAGCGTGTGACCTGCAGAACCGTGAGCTACTCAGTGGATGCTGTTTTAAGTCACTGAGCTTGTGGTAATTTGTTACTCAGCAATGGAAAACCAATACAATAAGCTCGTGCTTCCCTGGGCAGCCCAGGCCACGCGGGGACCAAACTGAGTTTGGGGAGCTTGTTCTTGTGTTGAGCTGGGACCTGGCTCGGCTACCCTGTGCGTGCCCGGCTGCTGGCGACCTCTGCCACACACCTTCCTATTTGAAGGCAGCTCTCCTGGCTGCTGTCCTTCTCCCAGTGGACAGTGTGGCTCTTCCAGCCACTCTTCGTGTGCTGTGGCCTGGCCAGAGTCCACTCGACATTCTTGCCTCTCCTCTGCATACTCCCAGCTGACCAGCCCCCTCCTTAGAGGGTGGTGCCCAAAAGTGCGCACGATGCATGTGTGGGTTCACTAGTTAGATCAGGATGGTCACCTTGCTGGATATGGCGGTTTGTTTAGCGCAAACTAATATTGTACAAGTTCGTTTGGCCACCAATCGCAAATACCCTGCAAGGAACGATCTCAAACCCTGAAGTCCTCTTTCAACAGGATTCTTTCGACTGCAAGGGATAAGACGCAACTC
>NW_012148708.1:696817-715051 GCF_000956105.1 Propithecus coquereli
CAGGCTGGTCTCGAACTCCTGAGCTCAAACAATCTGCCCGCCTCGGCCTCCCAGAGAGCTAGGATTACAGGCATGAGCCACTGCGCCCGGCCAAGAATTCTTTATGACATGTCTTTAAATACTGTGTAGTGTCCCGTTTCATGGATGTACCACAATTTGTTTAACTGTTCCTCTATAGTTAGGCATCATGTTATTTTCTTTCTTTCATTTTTATGTCTTTATAATATGTGCCAGTATGAACATCTTTTTTACAAAATACATCTTTCTTTCAAAATTTCTGATTATCTCCTTAGAAGAGATTCCTAGAAGTAGAATACGTATGTTGAAGGATATTTCAAAGTTCTTGGTATATATTACCAAATGGTTTTCCAGAAAGATTATTCCAGTCTATATTCTTATAGGGATAGTGATAAGTGGTAACTTTACCTACAAACAAAATAACAACATATGAATACGAGCCTAGCTAGCTTAGAGACTGAATTGTTAAATTGATTATATTCCCACAGATACTGGCTAGACATTCCCAGATTTAAATTCAGAGGATGATGAGCAAGGAATTTCTCACATAAAACCACCCAGGACAAAACGGTGTAGCAGGCAGAATGTACACTGGCCACCCCACGTGTCTTAGTCCATTTGGACTGCTGCCACAAAATTCCTTAGACTGGGTAATTTACAAACAACAGAAAGTTCGTGCTCACAGTTCTGGGGCTGGGAAGTCCAAGATCAAGGCACCAGCAGATCTGGTGTCTGGTGAGGGCTTGCTCTGCTCAAAGATGGCACTTTCTTGTTGCATCCTCAGGCGACAGACGGGGCAAGGGTGTGCCCTTCAGCCTTTGTATAAGGCCACATGAGGACAGAGCCTTCATGATAATCCTTAATAACCTCTTCATACCATGACACTGGTGATTAGTTTCCAACATGTGGGTTGAGGCGACACCACATTCAGACCCTAGCACCGCGTCTCAATCTCATGCCACTCTCCCTATATCCTTCACCCATTTTCCCCATCCCTTCCCTCTTTAGAAAAAAATGCTAATAAAACCACTCAGACTGAATGACTGTAGGTTTAATCCAAGGAGATTAATTAACATAAAACAAAGTAAATAAGCCTCTGATTCTGACCTTTCAAGCATCAATAAGCTGATTGGAAAAGTGTCTTGGGCCCCCATCTTCCTGTAATCACACGAGGTAAGCAGCTACCTTTCTGAGCCAGTCCTACGACTCATCCTAGTCCTATACATACTCCAGGGCAGGGCGAATGTGAGAGTGCATAGTTGATATTTCCATGGCTAACAGTATATTATTTATGGTATTTTCCAAGTATCAGTGGGAAATCAAAGTAGAAGTTGGGAATTCTGGGAATAGTCTTTATTGTACAAGAGGAAGAAATAGGCCAATCATGTTAAGATAATTCTGGGCCAGCTACCATTGATGGAGTACATATGAGCACACAGGCACCATACTGAGAAGCTATATATTTATCTCATCCTTAAAGCAAACCTTGGGCCTCGCAAATGTTAAATGGCATGCCCCACATCGCGCAGCCACCAGCTCCGTGCACCTGGCCTCATGTCTGCCTCTTGACATTGGCCCTCCCAAGCGGCTGCCCGTCTTGGCCTCTCTAATGCTGGGATGTCCCAGTTCCGCTACATGGTAGTATGATGTTACTCAATGGCAAAGTAATTGAAAATAATAAAATGCTTTTAGATCATTGGTAAAACCACCGTGGGTACCTTAATACAGGTAGCAAAACTTGCTCGTTGCTGGGAACTGGGCATCTTCTGATCAGCGTCATTTCTGAGTGCAGGCGGCAAAGGCAATCCACCTTCAGGGCTGCTTGCCCTCCCTGCCTCCATCCTCGCCACTTAGCAGCAGGACCTGAGACGACAGCAAGGTGTGAGGACTTCCTGTCTTTAGTCCCCAGGAGCTGCCCACGGCAGAGGGCCGGGGCATCCTGCACACGTCCTGCCCCAGGCCTGAGGAGACTGTCCTGTGGCTTCCCTGGGGCTCCGGCCCCAGCACCTCCTGTCCCCCTCACTACAGCCTGTGGCTGGGCAGCAGCGGGCATCCTCCCCCGATCACGGCAGCGATGTGGTCTGATTCGACCTTTATTTTTCAAAGTTTCAGAAGTTTATCCTGGCTGAGTTACAGACGTGGTTTAGCTGGAAACCCAGGTGGATGTCTCCAAAATCCAACTGCTTCTCACCGCCCTGGTACATCCTGGTGCAAACCTCCAACCTCTCCCACCTGGACAACTGCCACAGCCTCCTGACTTCCCTGCCCTCCCGAACTTCTCCCTGCCTCTCTCTGGCCTGTCCTACACAGGTGACCTGAATGAGACTGGACTCCCAGCCCCTGTTGGCTCCCACTGCACTTGGAATCCAACCCCAACTCCTTTGCAGCATCTACACGGCCCCTGACTACCTCTCTGACCCAGCCATGCACAGTCTCCTCTCCAGCCACAGCCCTGGCACTCCCTGGCCCCGTGCAGTTCCAGAGCGGCCAGGCCTGCTGTGACCCATGCCTCAGCAGTCTCCCCGTCCCCAGCACTCTCCCCAGTGCTCAGCATGACTGAGTGCATCACTGCCTCAGGTCTCTGCCCAGACATTAGCCCTGTCCCTGCAACCAGCTGGAGTGAAACTGGACCCACATCACCCCACTGCTGCTCTGTCACCCCACCCCTCTGGTCTGTTTTATCCTCTGCGCAGCACCGTCACCCCGACACAGACACTTGCTGTCACTGCCTCCCCGCTGCAAAACCAGAACCAGGAGATACTGCTGTCAGGGCAGGACCATGCTCTGCCCGGGCACGCCAGGCTGCACGGTAACTCCTGGGGACTGGCAGCCCCGAGAAGGCCCGTGGAAGGCTGCTGTGCTGGGCCAGGCACGAGATCAGGGGCACGTGGCCAAGGGAGAAGGACTTAAGGGGGCAGGGAGGGCTATTTGAGAGCTATTCACGGAAAAGGCCAACACCCGGTGGCATGGGCAGCAGGGTGCGGGGAAAATGGGGTACCAGGACCCCTCCAGGTCTCTGACTCACACAGCAGATGGAGATGGGACCGTTTCATCCAGTGGGGTCACCAGGGAAGAACAAGGCTGGAGGGGAAGACCTTGAGCTCAGGTTTGGACACCAGACATTGAATGGGAAGTTCAATCTCCACAGACTCCAGAAGATGAGCTTCCTATGGGGGCTCTAAGATCTTTCTGTCCAGAGTGTAGGCATGGAAATTCGTTCTAACAGAGCAATCATGCAGGGGTCGTGCCCTGATGAAGTTGGTAAGAGCTACTATAAGAGGGAATCTTCTATCGGTGAAATTGTGAAGACAGAAAAAGAAATCCATGCTGGTTTTGCTGTTGCACCTCAAACTGCACAAGTTACAGCCACAGTGTGATAATGCTTAGTTAAGATGGAAAAGGAATTAAATTTGTATGTGGAAGACATGAATAGAAACATGTTCCAATTGATGGCAGTCAGGTTCAGTACTGTCTGAGGCATCCACTAAGGGTCTTGAAAAGTATTCCCCAAGGATAAGGAAGGACTACTGTTTATCCATACAAAGATTTGCACACAAATGTTCATAGCAGCTGTATTTATAACAGTCTCAAACTCTAAACAACCCAAATGCTCACCAATAGATGAATGGATAAACAAATTGTGGTATATCAATGGAATACTACTCAGCAATGAAAAAGGAATGAATTATGACTAAGACCCCAAAAGCAAATGCAATAAAAACAAAAATAGATAAATGGGACTTAATTACACTAAAAGCTTCTGCACCATGAAAAGAATAATCAAAATAGACAACCTACAGAATGGGGTAAAATATTTGCAAACTATGTGTCCAACAAAGGACTAATATTAAGAATCTACAAGGAACTCAAACAACTCAGCAAGAAAAAAACAAACAACCCCCTTAAAAAGTGACATGAAATAACATGATAGGCATTTCTCAAATGAAGATATACAAAAGGTCAACAAACATATGAAAAAATGCTCAACATCACTAATTATCAGAGAAATGCAAATTAAAACTACCATGAGGTACTATCTTACTCCAATTAGAATGGCCACTATTAAAAAGCAAAAAAAAATAAAAAATAGACATTGGCATGGATGTGGTGAAAAGGGAATACTTATACACTATTGGTAAGAATGTAAATTAGTACAACCTCTGTGGAGATTTCTCAAAGAATTAAAAATTTTTGCACGCTACAAATCCGATAAAGGGCTGATAACTACAATCTACTTAGAACTCAGGAAAATCAACAAGAAAAAAATCAAACAACCCTATCAAAAAGTGGGGAAAGGATATGAACAGAAACTTTTCAAAAGAAGACAGAATAATGGCCAAAAAACATATGAAAAAATGCTCAACATCTCTAATCATCAGGGAAATGCAAATCAAAACCACAATGAGATATCACTTATCTCCAGTGAGACTGGCCTTTATCAAAAAGTCCCAAAACAATAAATGTTGGCGTGAATGTGGAGAGATAGGAACACTCATACACTGCTGGTGGGACTGCAAACTAGTGCAACCTCTGTGGAAAGTAATATGGAGATACCTTAAAGAGATACAAGTAGAACTACCATTTCACCCAGCAATCCCATTACTGGGCATCTACCCAAAAGAACAAAAGACACTCTATGAAAAAGACACCTGCACCCGAATGTTTATAGCAGCACAATTCACAATTGCAAAGATGTGGAAACAACCCAAGTGTCCATCAATACATGAGTGGATTAATAAACTGTGGTATATGTATACCATGGAATACTATTCAGCTTTAAGAAACAATGGTGATATAGCACCTCTTGTATACTCCTGGATAGAGCTGGAATGCATTCTACTAAGTGAAGTATCCCAAGAATGGAAAAACAAGCACCACATGTACTCACCATCAAATTGGTATTAACTGATCAACACATAAGTGCACATATAAGAATAACATTTATTGGATGTCGGCCAGCGTGGAGGGGAGAGGAGGGGACGGGTATATGCATACACAAAGGGTGTGATGTGCACCATCTGGGGGATGGACACGCCTGAGGCTCAGACTTGGGCGGGGGAGGGGGCAAGGGCAACATACATAACCTAAACATCTGTACCCCCATAATATGCCGAAATAAAATAAAAGTGGATCTACCATTCAATCCTGCAATGTCATTACAGGGTATCTGCCCAGAGGAAAAGAAATCATTACATCAAAAAGATACTGTACTTTTATGTTTATCACAGCACAATTTACAGCCATAAAGATACGGACTCAACCTAACAGCCCATCGGCTGAAAAGTGGATAAAGAAAATGTGGTAAATATATACCATGGAGTACTACTCAGTCATAAGAAAGAACAAAACAATATCTTTTGCAGCAACTTGAATGGAACTGGAGGCCATTATCCTAAGTGAAGTAACTCAGGAACGGAAAAATAAATGCCACATGTTCTGCACATACAAGGATAAATTTGTGATTATTAGTGTGGAATTGAACAGACCTTGGTTTCATGAGCCCACCATAGCCTGTAGGCCTAAAGTTACAATTTGCATGTCCTTGCTTATGGGAGGTCAGCAAGGAATTTCCTTAATGAATGATCTTTGGGGTCAGTTTTCACAGGTGCCTGAGGCCTTTACCTTCCCTTTTGTGTAAGTAGTTGGGGGGGGGGGTGGAGGGAGGAGGCCCTGAGATTTTGATATTCTTTTTACAGTTTTTTTTTTCTTTTTTTTTTCTCACTCTGTCACCTAGGCTAGAGTGCAGTGGTGTCATCATAGCCCACTGCCATCATAGCTCACAGCAACCTCAAACTCCTGGGCTCAAGTGATCCTCCCACCTCAGCCTCCCGAGTAGCTGGGACTACAGGTGTGAACCACCGCACCTCGCCTATTATAGTTCTTTACATTCAAATCAACCCTATAGTTTCAGGGACAGATAACCAATGATCCAAACCTCAAAAAAAATCTCTGCCCATTATACTTATAAACAATTGGAAAGTTTTAGTAATATTTATATGTCCTTCCACGTGGCTTGATTGATGGTGTCATATACTAAAGGCACCAACAAATGCTAATGAATAACAAAAGCCAAAGAATTATAACAAGATAAAGTCAATGTCATTTATATATTGCAATCAGGGAGATAATTATTAAACTTTAAACAAAGGAGAACACAGAAAATAGTTCATACAGACTCAGTTCTCTTCTCCTACTTGAAATTAAATTCATTGAGGAAGAAACTTTTAAAAGTACAATAAAATTTAAAATATCATATTCTTTACAAATAATTTAGAACTCCATGAGAACATGCAAACACAAAATCAAAGTGTCCTGATCTCTTACAATGACTTATGTGTTGAGTTTGCAAGAGGCTACACATGCCCGACTGCCTGAACAGCAATAAACACAGGGTCGCTGAAGATCTAGTAGAAATATGACTCTATGGATTTCTGCTGTTGAGAAAATGTAACCACACCACAAATAATAAATATGTATTAAATATGTATGTATATATACGTGAAAACTTTATAGTAATTAAAGTTATAAGATGTGTAAATGAATTTTAAAAGCCACTTCGAATGTGGACTAGCAAAAAAAACACAACTATACATTTTGATACGTTTCACATTCATCCGAAGTGGAGGCTGGGACGTTGCTCGTGCAGCACAGAGAGGTGAACGTCCCAGGCACCACCCGCTCACCAGCATTTTGAGGCATTCCTCTGCGCATCTCCCACAGGGACCAGAGGCCCGTGAACCCCTTCCTCAAACTTCTGCCGGAATCCTGAAACGGTTTCCCATGCTGGTGGTTTGTTCTGAGTCCTACCTCAAGCATCCCTGAGTTGCAGGAACACTTTCAAAGCCACAATTACACCTTTAAATCTACCCACACCGCTCAGGTGCCAAACACAACGGCCGCGCTAGAATGTGCCGGCTCTTCCCTTGAGGGGACAGCGCCTTCATGGGAGGCACACCAATGCCAAGCACAGCCCGGGCCGCCTCTTGTGATAATGAGTGACACTGTTTGAACAGCGTGTTCAAGTCCAGACAACTTACTAATTTTCTGAGAGGCCCCGTATTTTGATGAAATACAGCTCATACTTGTAATACAGACTCAGAAACTGTCTTTTAGTATCAGTGCTTAGGACAAAGTCCTACCTCCCGGGGCCTGTCGGGGCCGAGTCTCAACCCTGGCACCTTCGCCCTGCTCCGCAAGCAGATCACTCCGTTTCCTCAAAGGCAAACGCGCAGGGGTAGGGAATGAAAGGGTGGTTACGGGGGCTGGGTGGGGGCGCCGAAGGACGCAAAGGCCACAGGATCCAGACGCGGGAAAGCGGCTGGGCGGCTGAGCTCAGGGGCGGCGGGCCAGGCGTGGCTGCTCCCAGCGGGTCGTGAACGGCTCCCAGCCACTTGCTGGTCTGTGAGAATCCAACTTCAGACACAAGGAGTCATGAAGCCTGAAGCCGGCATCTCTTGGAAATGCACTGCCACACCTCTAGGGTGCAGAAGAATTGGCAATGACATCACATTTTTCCAATGCCCAGGCTGAGAAGCAGGAGCGCCCCCAGCACAGAGCCAGACCTGCAGCCCACGCTGCAAGGAGGGAGCGGGTGGGGGGCGAGCGTCCTCCCAGCTCAGAGTTCCTCAGGGGCGGTGGCGGCTTCAGTAACCTTGACCTACGGAGGATTAGAGGGGTTTCCAGCATGCCTCACCCACTTGCAAGAAGCGAAATAGTGTGCAGAGCTTCACGTTGTGAACTTTTATTCAAGAAGGAACACCAGAAAAGCGAGGACACTTCAGATCCCAGGGAAGAGAAGGTGGGCAGGCAGCCTGCGTGGCAGGTTTGGCTGAGAACTGTGAGGGAAGCCCCAACATGGGAAGGAGCGAGAGGGTGTCCCCCTCCGCAACCCTCCTTTCCACCCGGGAACCGTGCACCCCAGGCCATGGGAGAGCACCTTGTTCCTCCCAAGCCCTGGAAGCCACTTGGGGCGAGGCCAGGAGACTGTAAGAAGGGCTCTAGCGAGTGCACCAGGCATTCTCCCAGATCCAGGACCTGACAGGAGGATGCCACTCTCAATCCTGGCTCACACCGAGCTGGGTGGGACTCGGTGACCGAGCCCCAGCAGCGGCCATAGGTATTAGAGAGTCTCAGGCCAGGGGCTGGAGTGCTGGGTCCGGAGCGTGCCTGGAGCCCCGCAGGCAGAACTGAGAGGTGGATGCGGTGTGCCCTCCCGCTGTGGGGGATGGAACTGGGCTCTCTCCCTTCATGGGACCAGGGTGGGAGGAGACTTGCCAGAGAGCCATGGTTTTGCCTGGGCAGCAAGTTTTGCAGCCGGGCACAGCTCTGCATACTAAAGCCAAACCGTGTGTGACTTTACTGATTGCCCAATACGCCCGCTTGGTTAGGACAGGGGTACGAGCCCTGCTGATTCTGAACAATGAGAGGGAGGCAGGTTCCACTGGGCCAGGTGCTTGATGCAGCAGCAGTTTCTCTGCTCCTCACCCAGGCATACCTCTAGGCATTTGACGACTGCTCACACCCCCGACTCCCGTCAGAGATTGATGCTTGTGCCTGCCGTTGGGGGGCTGAGTGCAGACTGACCTGGTCCAGCTCCCTGACCTTTCCCCCTCCCCAGAGGCTGAGCAGAACCCAAACTACCGAGCATTCCATAGCCCAGCCAATTGCCTGGGACACCAGACAGCTCTCCTGGTAAACAATGATCAAGCATAAACCCTACCACTTCCACTGCAGCTGGCTCTTACCTGCAAGTGCCACCCACTGGCCTGGAAGTCAACCTGCACAGCCCAGTACAAAATCTGCTGGCTTAAGTGCACAGCACTTGAGAAGGAGATAAGCTTCTCATGACCTCCGCCACCCCAGCCTCTCAGGAGGCTGTGAGCCTGCCTACCCATCTGGTACACCACTACTACAACTGGCATTTGCGAAAACCACCACAGTAAGGCTATCTATAACTAAGGAAATCATACAGCATCTTTGACACTGAATGCAGCAGAAGTGAAGCCAAATGTCCCTACTCAACATTCATCACAGTCACATCCTCCAGGAAAAAAAAAAATCCCTGCCCCAGTGAAAGTAAATTCAAAAACAAGAAGCCACTGTTTCAGGGTATTATGACACCTCGGAAGGAATATAGTAATTCTCTAGCAATGGATCCTACCAAAAAGAAATCAGCAAAATGGCACATAAATAATTCAAAATATTGATATTAAAGAAGTTCAATGAGATGTAAGAGAAATCTGAAAAGCAGTACAAAGAAATAAGAAAATCAATTCAGATATGAATGAGAAATTTACCAAAGAGAGAAATATCTTTTAAAAAAACAAACAGCACTGGAAATGAAAAATTCACTGAAGGAATTATAAAATACTGTTGAAAGCTTCAATAATAGACTAGACCAAGCAGGAGAGAGACTCTCAGAATTTGAAGATAGATCTTTTAAATTAATCCAGTCAGACAAAAATAAGTAAAGAAGAATGAACTTTTTTTAGCCTTCAACAAGTATGGGACTACAGAAAGCAACTGAACTTATGAGTGATTGTTGTTCCTGAGGGAGAAGAAAAATCAAAAAGTTTAGAAAATCTGTTTAAGGAAATAATTGGTGAAAAATTCTCTAGTGTAGCAAGAGATTTATACACCCAGATACAAGAGGCCCAATGAGAACTTCATCATGACAAATAGCCATCAAACTGTCTAAAGTCAACATGAAGGAAAACAATCCTAAAATCAGCAGAAGGAAAGCATCTAGTCACCTATAAAGGAATCCATCAGACTAACAGCAGATTACTCAGCAGAAGAAGGAAGAGAAAGAAATCAAATGGCAACATGGCAGAACTCCACCAAACCACAAAGACAGAGAATAAAAGAAACAAAGAATCCACAAAACAACTAAATATTACCATTATGACAGGAACAAAACCTCACATATAAATATTAACCTTGAATATAAATGGATTAAATGCTCCGCTTAAAAGATATAGATTGGCAGAATGGATTTTTAAAAATGAACCAGTTATATGCTGCTTACAGGAAACTCACCTTATTGGTAAAGACACTTATAGACTGAAGGTAAAGGGGTGAAAAAAGGTATTCCATGCAAATGGAAACCAAAAACGAGCAGGAGTAGCTATACTTACATCAGATAAAGCAGACTTTAAATCAAAAACAGTAAAAAAAGACAAAGAAGGTTATTATATAATGATAAAGGGATCAATTCAACAAGAGGATATAATAATCTTAAATATATATATGCACCTAACACAGGCACACCTACGTTCATAAACAAATATTATTAGACTTAAAGAGATAGAGAGTAATACAATAATAATTGGGGATTTCAACACTCTACTCATAGCACTAGATAGATCATTGAGACAGAAAATCAACAACAACAACAAATGCTGGACTTAAACTAGACTTTAAACCAAATGGACCTAACAGACACATATACAGAACATTCTATCCAACAACTGTAGAATATACATTCTTCTCATCAGTACATGGAACATTCTCCAAAATAGACCACATGCTAGGCCTCAAAACTAGTCTCAATAAATTTTTAAAAATCAGAATCATGTCAAATATCTTCTCAGACTCAGCAGAGTAAAACTAGTAATCAATACCAATAAGAATTCTTGGAAGTATACAAATATGTGGAAATTAAACAACATACTGAATGATCATTCAGTCAATGACAAAATTAAGATAAGACAGAAATTTTAAAAATTTTAGAAATGAATGAAAATGGAGATACAACATACCAAAACCTCTGGGATACAGCTAAAGCAGTGCTAAGAGGGAAGTTTATAGTGTTAAATGCCTACATCAAAAAAATAGAAAGATCACAAATTAACAACCTAACATTGCACTTCAAGAAACAAGAGAAACAAGAACAAACCAAACCCATTTATTTATTTAAAAGTCAAAAAATAACAGATGTTGGAGAGGATGCAGAAAAAAGGGAACATTTATACACTGTTGGTAGGAATGTAAATTAGTATAACCTGTATGAAAACAGTATAGTGATTTTTCAAAGAATTAAAAATAGAGCTACCGTTTTAATCAGTAATCCCACTTGCTGGGTATCTACCCAAAGGAAAATAAATCATTATATCTAAAAGATACCTACACTCATGTTTATTGCAGCATTATTCACAACAGCAAAGATATGGAATCAACCTAAGTGTCCATCAACAGATGACTGGATAAAGAAAATATGGTATACATATACAATGGTATATTATTCATCCACAAAAAAGAGTGAAACCATGTCTTTTGCAGCAACATGGATGGAATTGGAGATCTGTATCTTAAATGAAACAACTCAGAAACAGAAAGTCAAAATACCACATGTTCTCACTTATAGGTGGGAGCTAAGTAATGTGTACACGTTGACATAGATTGTGGAGTAATAGTCATTGGAGACTCAGAAAGGCGGAAGGATGGGAAGGGGGTGAGGGGTAAGAAATTAATGAGTATAATGTACACGATTTGGGTGATGGTTTACCTTAAAAACCCAGACTTCACCACTGCCCAATATATCCATGAAACAAAACTGCACTTGTACCCCTTAAATTTATACAAACAAAAGAAAAAAAAAGGAAATAAGCCTTTTGAAGGAATGTTAATGAAAGGAATAAAAAATGTTCCCCAAAGTCAAATAAAAAACAAATTATTACTTTTTAAAAAGTGCCATTTACAATAGCACTAAATAAATAAAATAGTTATCAATTTAATAAAATACAAGAAGGAATTATATATATCCTACCACCTCTGAAAACTGAAAACTACAAACCATGGTTGAAGGAAATAAAAGAAGATTCAAATAAATGGAGAGATATACTATTTATCTCAATATACTATAACCTCAATAATGATGTCTGTTCTCCCCAATTTGATTTATAGATTTACAGCAATTCCAATCAAAATTGCAGCAAGGTTTTTAAAAATAGATATTGATAGGTAAAGTCCAATATTTATATAGAAAGGTAAAGGAAACAACACAGTCAAAACTATTATGAATATGATTAAAGTTTGAAGACTCATACTACCCTATTCCAAGACTTACTAGAAATCAGTAATTAGGAGAGGGTAGTATTGTAGAAAGGATATACATACATAACAATGGAACAGAATAGAGGGCACAGAACTTGACCCAAATACAGTCAACTTGTTTTTGACAAAAGTATTATGGCAATTTAATTGAGAAATAAACGTCTTTTCAACAAAGATATTTGTCTAAAACTCCTAGCCTAAAGTGGTCCTCCTGCCTTGATCTCCCAAAGTGCTAGGATTATAGCCATGAGCTACTGCATCTGGCCTTAAGTGGAAAAATTTCTTTTTTTTTTCTTTTTTTCTTTCTTTTTTTTTTTTTAGTTGCTAGTCTAATTTTTTCTATTTTTAATACAGACGGGATCTTGTTCTTGCTCAGACTGGTCTCGAACTCCTGACCTCAAGTGATCCTCCCACCTCCGCCTCCCAGAGTGCTAGGATTGCAGGTCTGAGCCACTGAGCCTGGCTGAAAATTTCTTAAATGACACTTTTCCGTATAAGTATTTGAAAAGATGCTCAGTACTATTAGTCATTAGGGAAACACAAATTAAAACCACAATGAGATACCACTACATACGTATTACAATGACTAGAAGTTAAACAATGGACAATGTTGATTGCCGCTGAGAATGCCCAATAATAGGAACTCATTGCTGGTGGGAATTTTAAGTGCAATCATTTTGGAAAACAATTTGGTAGTTCCTTGCAACATTAAATGTACACAATTCTCTATGTCAATCCTCGCTATTCACTCAAATGAATTGAAAACATATATTCAAGCAAAAACTTGTACTTGAAATAATCACTACCTGGAATTAACTCTGATGTCCTTCGCCAAGTGAATGAATAGACTGTGTTACATGTATACAGTGGAATCATCCTTAGCAATTAATAGAAAAAAACATTGATTCACGCAACAGCATGGATAAATTTTAAACACATTTTGTTAAATGAATGTAGGCAGAACCAAAATGCGACATATTATATGATTCCATCTATATTCCAAAAAAGGCAAAATTATAAGGGCTGAAAATAGATCAGTGGTTGCCAGTGAGGAAGAGCTGAGTACAGAAGGATCCCACAAGGAAAATTTTAGAGTTGTGGAACTGTTGTATATTGTTGTATATTGTTCTACACTCTGTGTGGGTAAATACACGATTCTATGTGTTTGCGAAACCCACAGAACAGTGTAGTATGATGAATTTTATGCGTGCAAACTTTGCTGACTATGGATGACGGGGAGATGCAGAGTGCAGTGCAGACTGTGACGAACGAATCTGACTGCATCACAAATGTAAGACTTGACCTCAGAGAGAGAAGTGTGGGAAAAAAGTGGACATTAGTACCTTTAGAGAAGTGTCTTGACTGGATACCATGAGGCCAAACAGAGAAATATCTACACGCAAACGCTGCCTGCTATTGTGAAACTGTTTTGCACGTGGGTACAAGCTAACAATTCTGAAAACACTTTATATGTATACTAGAACTGAACAAATAAATATATTTTGATTATGGAAAAAATAAACAAAGCAGCAGATCTGTAGAAGGAACGAGTCCAGAGATCTAACGTACAACATGAGGACTATAGTTAATAATATTGCTTAGTATTGTATTTGAGACTTTTGCAAAAGGGTAAATTTTAGGTGCTCCTGCCACACACACAAAAAATGGGTAACTTTGTGAGATGATGGAGATGTTAGTTTGCTTGACTATAGTAACCATTTCACTATGTATACGTATATACAATAAAATTGCTGCAAATGACCAGTTTCTCCCAGCATAGTTTATTTCAGAATAAATAACATCACAACATCATGATATGCTGTAATACCAGGCCATGCTGATGTTGTCAACAAATCCACCGAACAGGAGTTTCTTTTAAAAAAAGAAAGGAGACTTTATTCCACCCAGCAGTTTGCTAACCGCGGAAACACAGCCGTGGGTACAGAAAGAAGGTGCAGAGACAGAAGGGCTGTCTTTTACAGGGAAGGTTCCCACCAGGTTCCCGGGTTTGTGTCCTCTTAGCGAACGAGGGATGCCAACTGCTTAGTCCTGACTGGTCGGAGCTGCTTGAGTTCAGGTTGGTCCGTAGGTCGCAGGTAGGGTGAGCAGGCACGGACGGCCTGGAGGTGCCACCGTTAGCCTGGCCCTGGGGCTCCCAGAACGCTGGCAGGCGGCTTGGCTCTGCTCTGAATTTAGGCCACTTAGTCACTCAGGATTCATCCAAAGGACTGGTCCTGTCCGGGTTCACGTTATATTTTTAAGTCTCCTAGGATATGGCAGTCGGGGGACTGGCCAGCTTTGTTCAGTTCTTTCAGCCTGGCTGGGGCGTCCCGTGAGATACAGGCGACACAGAATTTAGGACGCCCGTCTCTAGCTCCTCCTTTCCTGGGTTTCTGGGCTGCAGAGATTCCGTTCTTTGGTTCTCCAAGGCAATGAGCTGAGGTTTTCTGTCCAAGCTCTCGCTGCCTCTGCCTAGCATGGGCTGGGCTGAAAGCGACAGAGCAAGAACTGGGCGGCCTTCTCCGGACTCTGGGTTTTGTCCCCAGCCTGCAGGAGGGAGGGTGGCCCGGACATGTTCTCGTTGCTCCGTCTCCCCTGCCTCCTCTCTCCCCTGGCTCGGCCTCCTGTTTAGAGAGCTCTTTGCATCTCACAAACACTTTCACTCAAATGATCTTTATCAGGTTCTTAAAATGTCTCTGTGAAAAAGCAGAGCAGACGTTACTGTGATTGTTTTTCCACGGGCGGAGGCTTCCTGGCTGCCAGGATGGTGGCTCAGCCTCCCGGTTCGGGCTGGGCCCCGCACGCGCTGTTTCCGCACACGCAGCCACGGGCCTGCAGGATCCCTGCGCTTCTAACTTGGGTCAGGAGGTGGGTGGCCCCGGTGGAGAGCTGAGGCCAAGGAGTTCTGTAATGTTCTGCCACGTTGGAGGGACGGTCGACTTGACTTTCTCTCGTACAAACTCTCAGATGCAGCTCGGCCCACCAGAAAGATATTTCAGGAGAGTAACATGGGAACTAGCTGCACCCTCCTTCTGGCGCCCTTGTTAACGAGCTCAATAAATCTGCGACATGTGTTCACTCTATATTTGTAGAAAGTTGTGTTTTCATCTTTTTGCAAATGAGTTTGACAATTGTGGAGGTCCCGCCAAGATGCCTGGCTGCCTCCCCCAGTAGAGCCAGGGCCTCCACCTGCCACAGCTGCCTCTGTGGCCGCAGGAACCCCGAGTCCGTACACCCAGGGCCAATCCCAAGTGGCACAAGCCCTTTCCCTTCACACACTCCCGGCTTCTCCTTTTCTCCAGACGGGGTTTCTGCTTTTGCCTCTGCTGTGGGGCGAGCTCTGGTTCTGGTTCCGTGTGGCCCTAACCAGTACTTCCTCCGCAGGGGCAGCAGCCATCCAGGCTTTCTGGTCCGGCCTCGGGCTATCTGTCTCTGTTGAGATGAGAGGGGTCCCTTCTCCACTGGATGAGAAAGGACAGAAAATCTGGCTTGTTCTTTTCACTGCTGTTGTCTGCGAGCTCAACGCCATCAGAATATGCTGGACGCCCTGGAAAAGAGAACAGGTTTTTAAGATCTGAATCGGTGAGTCGTGTTTCTGTGTCGGTTTTGCCTTGTGGCTGAGCACGCGGGATGGAAGCTGCGGGAACTGCGTGGGTCTGTTTCCAACTGAAAGCCTTTACCTTTCGTGGTGCTGAAATACTTTCTTGAATCAGGATGGTATTAATAAATTAGATTACAAAGTTGGTTATTACGATAAAGGAACTTTTTTCTGAATGGTTTATGGAGGCCAAGTGCTTACATAAATTTAGTATCCTCAGAATTCTCGGAAAATGTAGAAACTGAACTTCTAATATTTTTAATGTTTTAGCCTTTTTTTGAGACAGAGTATCACTCTGTTGCCCTGGCTAGAGTGCCGTGGCGTCAGCCTAGCTCACAGCAACCTCAAACTCCTGGGCTCAAGCGATCCTCTGCCTCAGCCTCCCGAGTAGCTGAGACTACAGGCATGCGCCACCATGCCCGGCTAATTTTTTCTATATATTTTTAGTTGTCTGATTAATTTCTTTCTAATTTTAGTAGAGACGGGGTCTCGCTCTTGCTCAGGCTGGTCTCGAACTCCTGAGCGCAAACAATCCGCCCACCTCAGCCTCCCAGAGAGCTAGGATTACAGGCGTGAGCCACCACGCCCGGCCTGTTTTAGCCTTTTAAAAGAAAATGTTTCACCAAAACTACTACTTTTTGTAGCATTTTTTTCTTTCTCTCTCTCTCTTTTTTAAAATAGACACGGAGTTTTGCTCTGTCATCCAGGCTGGAGTACACTGGTGCCATCATAGCTCACTGTAACCTCGAACTCCTGACATTAAATGATCCTCCCACCTCAGCCTCCTGAGGCGCACACCACCACACCTTGGCTAATTTTTTTATTTTTTGTGGAGATGGGGTCTTGCTATGTTGCTCAGGCTGGTCTCAAATTCCTGGCCTTGAGTGATCCTCCCACCTTGGCCTCGCATAGTGCTGAGATTACAGGTGTGAACCACCACACCTGGCCTGTGAAAGGGAAGTTAATGACTGTGGTTAACATTTATAATTAACATTAGTGATTGAGACCATACTAGGAGCAATAGTGGCAAAGAAATGACAGTGCATTCACTTTTGTTTATCAAGAAACGAAATATTCATTTTGTCTAAAGTAAAGTGTGTTTTTGCTCCAGAATGGCAAAGAGGGTAGTGAACAACACAACTTGAATGAAACTAGAGCGTTATGGAAGGTTTAAAGAAAGTAAACCCTATTTTTCTTGATTCCATATGTCTGCAAATAATAAGTCTGAAAAGGAGCATTGAGATGTTAAAATTTTGGCAAAATTTGTTCATACTTAATGGATTTGTTCATAAGAAAAAATAAAAGCACATGAATCTTTCACTTCTAAATATTATATTAATGCAAGACTAGAATTTGGTCTTTGTTAACACAACACAAGTGGTCTTGGAGTATTTAGTCTGCTATTCAAAAAGTGAAAATAAATTACTACGGCAATAATGCATCAACGTGGAAACTAACAACAGTGTTGAATAAAAAGTTTAAATGTCAGTGTCATTCCTTTTATAAGTTCAAAGCTACCGAAAAGTGAATAACATGTGTGTGTTATTGTGAGTGTGTATGTGTGTGTGTGTGCTTGTGTGTGTCTGGAAACCAGGATTTAAAGCAACAGAAACGCAAAGGCATGACTAGTCTGGACTCAGGAGAGCATCAGTGTTGGGAGAAGAGAGTTTCCAGCTTTGGAGACAGAGGCTCAGGTTTCCACATTGGAGCGGTTGCCCCCACAGGTGCCAGGTGGGCCCAAGGCACAGTGGACAGGTCTGAGGAGGCTGCTGCCTCTGGTCTCAGATGGTCCAGGGCCACTGCCAGCCAGAAGTCTCAAGGAAGTCAGGGAGGGAGCTGGTACCTCTGCATCTGTCCTCACTGCTGGACCACGATGGCCTGCAGAGAGTGACAGCCACGGCCTCCTTCCAGCTGTCCCACTGGCGACTTCCCTTTGGGCTCCTTCTAACCCAGAACCATGCCAGGAGGGGACTCTGGGAAATGTGGTTCCAGCTGAGCCAGGTGGACACTGTGAAAAACCAGGAGAGAGTTTGTGTCCTCAACAGAAAGAAGAGTCCCCAAGCCTTGTGGAAAGGACTCCGCCACGCAGGCTGATCCACGGATACTTTGAGGACCAGCCATGGACACAGGGTTTTGAGCTGACCTTGCTTAGACACTGTCAGTTGGTACCAGAGGACTGAGGATTTCTGGGACTCTCATAGCCTAGAAGCAGATAATTTCAGGTACAAGATCCTTTGGAGTAAGAATTAAGTAAGTAGGACTGAACGGATGAATGAGGGAAATCTAATTTTTGTTGGTATTATTTTATGTTTTCTTTTGTGATCAGTATCTGATAAAGTCCCTCCTACTTCCTCTTGATATATCTCTCACCTTCAGTTTAGTAGAGGATGCATTTGCAAGCCGAAACGAAAAATTATTTAACATTTTACTCATTTCTTGAGGTTCATAAATATTTTTTTATTTCTTTGCTTTAATTGGCATTATTTGCATAGATTCAATAAGAATCTGTCCTTTTTAACCTGGATATAATTGCACAAATTGATTGTGCCATCAAATTGCTGCAA
>NW_012148708.1:717621-719990 GCF_000956105.1 Propithecus coquereli
GTGCCTCCCCTGGCCTGCGCCAGGCCACAGGTGCCTCCTTTCCTCCTCCTCTCATCAAGACACCTGTCACCCAGTGGCTGTAACAACTAGGGACATTTTCCCTCCCCAGAAAGACTGCCATTGCCAGAATGCAGAGACTGAGACCTCTAGCACATAGGTCAACACTTTACACAGGAGAGACACTCAGTAGATGTTTGTTAATCGAATGATTTCTCTGTTCACAGTGAAGGAAGGGAGGTGAGGCCCAGGCCTACCGTGGATATGACTTCTTAGTAGGTGCCAAAATTGTCCTCTAGTTCCTCACGATGTGGATTTTGCTCACTGCATCTCTATGATGTTTGTATTTGCTTTCTATTGCTGTCATTAAAAGCCACCACAAGGAAGTGGCATCAGCAACATGGTGGAATAGGAAGCCCCAGATGCCATTCTCTCCCAGAGGCAACAACTTAACAACAATAATGGTCCAAAAAGCTTTTATGAGAACTCCAGAAACCACTTAAGAAGTTGTAGTACCCCAAGCAAGTGCAAATTCAAGAGCAGCCACATTGAAACAGTTAAGAAAATCCATTTCATTTCAACCCCTAAAGCCAGTCCACAAAGCAGCACAGTCAGCAGAAAGCACCCAGTTCACAGCCTCTTTCTCGGGAGGTAAAGAGAGAACATGTGTCCAAACTTCCAACTTTTCAAGGGGTGCCTGAAGCACTGGTTTCTGTCTTGCTTGAATAAGATCACTGGTGGAACTGGTGTACTTTGGATGCCTGGAGTCCACAGAGAATAAAAGAGAGCTCAGTGGCTTGCTACAGCACCAGAGAACCTACAGTATTGTAGACAGACACCAGAGGGAGCAAGAGATTACAAACTCCTGAAAAAGAAACCAGCAAACCCCTCTAATCTGGAAATTACACACACAAACCCAGAAATGATGCATCTCCAGAAAACGTTTGAGAGGCCCCCAGAATCTCTAACCAGGCTAATTGGTGAAGGTCTCCCCCTTATGAAGTCAGTCCTTAAAGACTGAGAGAGGTCTTTCGAATGAGTGGTTTTTCAAATGCACAAGTAATAAGACACACAAAGAAACAGGAAAACATGTCCAAATCAGAGGAACAAAATAAACCTCCACAAACTGACCCTAAAGGAATGCAGAGTTATAAATTACAATTACAAGGAATTAAAAATATTTGTCTTAAAGACAGTGTGTTATGAGAGAACACAGATTAACAAGTAAATTAAAACAGGAAAACAATGCATGAACACAATGACATTATCAACAAAGAGAAACTACAAAAAAAAAGAACTAAATATAAATTATGGATCTGATGAATACAACAACTGAACTGAAAAATTCACTAAAGGGATTCTTTTGCTTTTGATCAAGCAAAAGAAAGAATAAGTAAACTTGAAGACAGGTTATTTGGAATTATTGAATCAGAGAAACAAAAAGGAAAAAGAGTAAAGAAAATTAAAGAAACCTTAAGGGAATTGTGAGACACCATCAAGCAGACAAACAGACGCATTATGGGAGTCCCAGACAGAGATGACACAGAGAAAGAGGAAGAGAGCTTATTTGAAGAAATAATGATGAAAACTTTCCAAATCTGAGGAAGGAAACAGACATCCAAATTAAAAAAGCTCACATAACTCCAACTAGGATGAACACAAAAAGGCCCACATCAAGATACATTATAATCAAGCTGTCAAAAGTCAAAAACAAAGAGAGAATTTTGAAAGCATCAAGATAAAGTGACTTTTCCTATTCAAATTAGCTTCATTGAGACTATTAATGATTTCTAAGCAGAAATGTAATGGCCAGAAGGTTAGGCCATTACATGGCCTAACCTGAAAGAAAAAAAAAACCTGCCAAACAAGAATACTATATCTGGTAATGCTGTCCCTCAAAAACGAAGGTGAAATAAAGACCTTCCCAGGTAAACAAAAGCTGGGAAAGTTCATCACCACTAGATCTACCTTATAAGAATTGGTAAAAGGAGTCCTTCAAGTTGAAATGAAAGGACACTAGATGGCAACTTCAAAACATACAAAAATATAGATCTCTCTGATAAAGTAAATATATAAACAAATACAGAGTCCTGTAATACTGTAATGGTGGCACATAAGTCACTTTTAATTCTGGTAGATAATTTAAAAGATAAAAGCACAAAAATAACTATAACTATAAAACTGTTAATGGATATAAAATATAAACAGATATAATTTGTGTCATTGATGACGTAAAGTGGGGAGGGGCAATGTAAAGCAGTATAGTTTTTGCATATGATTAAAATTATTATCAGCTTAAAACAGATTGTTAAAACTATAAGATGTTTAACGTAATCCTCATTAGTTATAACATATATAGTTATAATATAGGT
>NW_012148708.1:720777-723372 GCF_000956105.1 Propithecus coquereli
TCCTTTTTAACCTGGATATAATTGCACAAATTGATTGTGCCATCAAATTGCTGCAATTTTCTATAGTGTTAATTTGAGAATAAACTTTATTTGGTCAGGGTGACAAACGCACCATCGAAGAACAAAGGTTGGACTTCAGATGTGGTATTCACGTCTCTAAGGCCCTCCCTGCATGCAGAGCCGGCATGGAGGACGTGGGGAGCTGGGGACTGGGAATAGTTAGCCCTGGGGAGGGAGAGCAAGGAAGGGTGACAGATGTCTTCGAGGAGGTAGGGCAGGAGGAACCTTTCCTGGTGTTCTGTGTCACTAAATCAGGGCCACACCCCGAGGTGGCTCCTTTCACCTCACTGTTCCCAGCCAGGCACATCTGGGTGACCTTGTTTTCTGTTCCTTTGACTCTGACCCTCTCCCCTGGCCCTCTGTCTGCAGCCATCCGTGCCTGGATGCCCACAGCACCAGCCTCCCCAGAGAGCAAATCGAATCACACCGCTCAGCCCATGAAAATCCTTTCTCAGTTCCCACAGGTACTGAAGCCCCACTTGTTGGCAGGCATATAAGGCCTGTAGGATGTGGCCCTTCACGACCTTCCTGCCTTTTTTCTCTCCTGCTGTGTGTGCATCTTGTACTCTGATGCTTCCATCCCCAAAATGCACGGGTATTTCCCACACTTCCAGGCCTGAGGTCCTGCAGCACCCACCTCCTGCCCCGGGGGGTGCCCCTTCATCTGCAAAGACATCCCTTCCTCGCACCCCCTGACCAGGCCGCTGCCTGCATTCAGGGGCTCTCTGGCCCCCACAGCCCCCCTTGTGGAACTTTTACCATGTTTCACCTTATAACCACCCATGTGTGATCCAGTTTCCCCCAAAAACCTGTGCCTTGACTGTCTTTGCATTTTTGGCATCTAGCAAAGAGCCTGATATGCAGAAAATGCTCGCGACTGTGCTGGGCAAACAAACGTCAAATCCAGTCTGAGTCTCTCACGTTACAAAGGGGAAAAGGAGCTGCAAAGGTGTCCCGACACTGGCCCGCGGTCCTGCAGCCGTCAGTGGAAAGCTGGGATGAACTCCCAGATCCCTCCAGGCCACGCCCACCTGTCTTCCAGGAACACCTGCAATTCCTGGTGGCTATAGGGACCTAACGACATAGGTTCTAGGCCAGTGCCCTGGGGTCCGCATGCAGGAGAATGCTGGAGTAAATGCCACAATGCCAGGCAAAGCCCGACTGGGGGTGGGGGGTGCGCCCAGGCCCCACCCTTGGGCCCTCCCCTCTGCCTCCCGCCCTGGGATGTGGTGAGCTAAGCAGAGCCTGTCACACACTGCAGGGCACCAACAGTGCCCACTATCTGGAAGGTAGGAGGAAGGGGAAGAGGGGGAGGAGGAGAGGGAAATGATGATGACTATCATCCAAAACCAAAAACGGTGGCCTTCCAAAAGTGGGTCTTTAGCTACTGGGAATATTAGGCCAAAGGCGGAAACCTTGTGAGAGGTTCAGCACCCCCTTTCAAAGCCAGGATTCCAACTCTCTGGTTGGACAGACAGATCTAAGTCACACGGCCAGGGCGAGGCTGCCTGGAGAAGGCAGAATCGGGCCTGAGGCCAGGCTGCCTTCGTTCTGGCTGCGTAGCTTCCAGAAACAACCCCAAGGAGCTCGTGCCCACAGCTCGTGATCCTTCTCAGCTCCTACAGAAAAGCCGCATTTCCAAGATCTATTCTTGGGACCTTTCTATGGCTTGGTTCATTTTAGCTAGCGGGCAGCTCACTCTCTGCGGTTGCCCAGGCACCGTGAGCCAATGGTGACGTTCTAATTCCAGGGCCTCAGCTTGGCACTGGTACCTGGCACCACAGACGGCCTCACGGTGGATGACAGGACTGAAGAGACAGTGTCTCCCAAGAAGCAGAACCCACATGAAAGTGAAATTCAAACCCCTCTTCTTGACATGATAAACCACGTTCTCAGTGATGGCTAAGAGAAGCGGTGACACCCTGGTGACAGAATGTTAAGCTCAGGTCGCCTGGAGTCCAATCACTGCTCTTACCTGCTGCTAACCAGCTCTGGCACCTGCGTTCTCCTGGGAGGTAATTTTGTACGCAGACCAAGAGAGAGCCAGTTTCAGGAAGGGGGGCCACCCATCGAAGGGAGCGCAAAGAGGTCTAGAGCGAGAATGTGAGACGTGAGTTCTCGTCCTGGACACGCCTCCTCATACTGTGCAGTGGGAGCAGGTCAGTTAATCACACCCTCATTTCCTTACCTGGGAAATGGAGGTGATGATACTTGCTCTACCTACTTTACAGGAGTATTCAAATCAAATTATCGTTTCCTTAGCCAATACTACGAACAACACTCACTTGTTCACAGACTTGTTACCTGTTAAGTAGCCCTTCTACTTTTTTCTCTAAAAGGATTTCAGTCCTTTAGCCATTGAAAAAGACAGCACTGGATTATCCTTGACAAAATACAATCACCTCCTGCTCAGAAACACTCCCCACTTCATACCGCTCAACTAGACACCGAAAAGTGGTTAAATGGCAGGTTTTATGATGTGTATGTTTTACCTCCATATACACACGTCACTCCCTGCTCCCCCTTCCCAGCCAG
>NW_012148708.1:725612-741246 GCF_000956105.1 Propithecus coquereli
TGATCCAGGTTCAAGATCAGATATAGTTTTCTTCCATAAGAAAATACCTATAAAATATGCACAAAAGAAAATAAGAAAGGCATCAAGGTATGTCAATACAAAAAATCAATGAAACAAAAAAGAAGGCAGAAAAAAAGGGAAATAGGGACAAAATAGCTACAGGACATACAGAAAACAATCAATAAAATGAACAGTAAGTCCATCTCTATCAGTAATTACTTTAAATGTAAATGGATAAATCTCTCCAATCAAAAGATGTAGAGTGACTGAATGGATTAAAAAACAAGACATCATTATATGCTATTTATAAGAGTCATTTTAGATACGAAGATACATGGGCTGAAGGTGAAAGGATGGAAAAAAATATTCTACACAGATGGTAACCAAAAGAGAGCAAGAGTGGCCATACTTACATCATACAAAACAGATTTTAAGTCAAAAACTCCCATGAGAGATAAAGAAGGACATTATATAATGATAAAAGGGTCAATTCACCAAGAAGATGTGACAAATATAAATATATGTGCACCTGACATCAGAGCACCCAAATATATGAAGCAAATGTTGACAGAATTGAAAGGAAAAATAGTCACAGTAATTAGTGGGAGATTTCAATGCCGCACTTTCAATAATGGATAGATCAACCAGACAGAAGATTAGAAAGAAAACAAAGCACCTGAACAACACTCTACACCAATTGAACCTAACGTACATATACAGAACTTTCCACCCAACAACAGCAGAATACACATTCTTCTCAAGGGCACGCAGAACATTCTCCAGGATAGATCACATGTTAGCCCACAAAACAAGTGTTAACAAATTTAAAAAGGTTGAATGTATATAAAGTATCTTTCAAACCACAACGGAATGAAACTAGAGACCAGTAGCAGTAGGAAAACTAGAAAATTCACAAATATGTGGAAATTAAACAACACACTCTTGAATAGACAATGGGTCAAGGAAGAAACACATGGGAAATTGCCTAATATCTTGAGAAAGATGAAAATGAAAAGAAAACATACTAAAACTTATGGGAGGCTCACCATCCTCATCACTTCAGATCTTGTTTATATTGCTTTTAAACGTTGTTCTAAGCTTTGAAAAACACCAGGAAAGCATAAACATCATTCCGGAGCCAAATAATTTTTAAAGAAGTCTCCAAGAAACCCCCGATTCTGACTTCCCCCTGAATTTATATACACGTGCCTCAGTCTCCCTAGCTACGCTTTAAATGAAAGGAAATGTGCTTCACACACTGGTAGGCAACTTGGTTTTCTCACTCAGTATTAAGCCTAGATTTCTCCATCAGGACGCAGGCCCCCTGGCTGCCTTTCACGTCCGCGTGGCAGTCTTGCCTGAGTCACCAGGACATAGTGGGTCTGTCCCGCGCGGAGCACCACTTAGGCCGCCTCCATTGCGTTGCCGTGTACGCGGCGCTGCAGCACAGACGCCTGTACTAATACCTACGCCCGTGTGCACTCGCGCGTGTACACAGGATGAACTCTACAACGGAAACTGGCCCTGCGAGTCTGGCGGAGGTGGGGTTTCCTAGCTCCGCAGACGTCCAGACGCAGCACCCGGGCTCCAGCGCTCCCGTCGCTCTGCCCTGAGACGCGTGGGAAGGAGGGGCTAGTGCCCCCACAGGGAAAGCTGGGGACGGAGAGCCTGTGTGGTCCTCCTTCCTGCCCCGGCCTCCTCGCACTGAGCAGGGTGCCTAAGTGGGTTAAGGCCTCGACAATGTTTCCAACACCCCTTGATGTCAAAAGGCTCCACGGAGGACGTCGCACGCGCTCAGGCTTGCACTGCCCTCATGCTGCCGGGGCGCGTCTGCGGAGGGTCTGCCAAGGGCGCTGTGAAACTGAAACTTTGCGCCCAGTGGGGGACAGGGCGGCACGGCCTGGGCAGAGCCAGCTGGTGACCTCTCCTTCCCAAAGTACTGCCGGGTCTACCACAGGCCCTGGCGGGCAGGGACCCCGCGTGCCTGGAAGGGAGGCACACCCGAGAGACACCGGGGAGCCAGCCACACTCCACCTGCCCAACCCGCACCGCCTGGGCCCTTCTGCGGGCCAATACTGCCCAGGCACCGGGTATGCGTCGGCGAACGAAACAACAACCTGTCCTCCCGGGGTTTCCTTCTGGGACGCGGAGTATCAGTGGGTGAAGGTGCCACGGGCTCAAACCGGAGGAGGCGGAGGGCAGAAGTGGGATTTTACCTACGGGGGTCAAGGACGAGCTCCCGAGGAAGCCACGTGAGGAGGCGCATGGAGGGAGGTGAGGGCAACCACGGTCCTCAGGGGAGGACATTTCGGGCCGGGGAGGCTCCCGCCCCCACGGGTCGTAGGAGAGACACTGTAAGATCCAGTCATCACTGTTGTGATTTTACTCTTCCACTGAAAACATTTTCATTGCAGACATTTTATTTTATTTTATTTTTTGAGACAGAGTCTCATTCTGTTGCCCTGGCTAGAGTGCCGTGGCGTCAGCCTCGCTCACAGCAACCTCAAACTCCTGGACTCAAGCGATCCTCCTGTCGCAGCCTCCCGAGTAGCTGGGACTACAGGCATGCGCCACCATGCCCGGCTAATTTTTTCTATATATTTTTAGCTGTCCAGCTAATTTCTTTCTATTTTTAGTAGAGACGGGGGTCTCGCTCTTGCTCAGGCTGGTCTCGAACTCCTGACCTTGAGTGATCCTCCGGCCTCGGCCTCCCAGAGTGCTGGGATTACAGGCGTGAGCCACCGCCCGCCCACTGCAGACATTTTAAAACATACACAAAACGAAGAGCGAATATGAATACATCCATCGCCTGCCTTCCGTAATCATCAACATCTTCAGTTTCTGCATCATGTATTCTCACCTTCCCGCTCGTCTATTGCTTCGCCAGAGCAAAGCCCGCACAGCACATTATTTTAGCCGTACACGATTCGGTATATGCCACTGACATAAGGAAATTTTTTTAAAAATTATCCCACCGAACAAAATTAACAGCATTTCCACATCCCTTGTCTATTTTTCAATGTACCTTTTCTCGAAACGTCTTTTTCCACGTGGCTTGCTCAGTCCGGGTCCTGACCAGGTCTGCACGGCTGGGTCCCTAAGTCCCCTTCTTCCTGGTTTCCCCGGTGGCGACCTCCGCGCCCCGCCCCCTCCTCCAGGCCCTGCGACGCCCGCAGGCTGCGCGCACCAAGACCGGGTCTGGGGGACCCGCCCCCATCGCCGCCCGGAGGGACCCGACGTGCGCATCGCAGCCGGGCCCACCACAACCCCAGCCGGGGCGGCGGCTCGTGCCCTCCGGGTGCCGCTTCCCGCCCAGCCCGGCCAGCTCCTAAACACAGCCCGCGGGGCAAACGCCAAGCAGAACACACGCTCGCGAAGGGGCAGGCCCTAATCTCGCCGTCCTGAGGTGTTCGTGGGACGAGGACACGTGGCACCCGGCGGTGGCCGCCCTTTCCAGGACTCACGGCTCCGCGCCCTCCTTTGCGTACGAGCTCAGCCGCCGCTCACCACCTACGCGGGCCCCGCAGCGCTGTGCCCAGCCCTCTATTTCAGATGAGGAAACTGAGGCACGCAGCGACAAGGTGCCAAGGCCTGGTGGCGCGGGCACTTGACCGGGCAGCCGGGCGGCAGCGCGCACGCTTGGCCCCAGCGCGGTGGGCTGGCACCGCCATCGTCTCAAGGGACACCGAGGAGGCCCCCGGACAGAGGGCGAGAGGCTGAAGGCCGGTGGGGGTGGGGCGCAGACAGGGCGTGGCGCCGCGGCCGTGGCGGGACACGGGCAGGACGGCCGCCGCCACCATCCCCTCCCCCACCAACGCCGCTGTCCGGCAGCGAGCGGTCGGCCAACCGTCCGACCTGTTGGAAAACCGGGTGGCGGGTGAGCTCGGAGGAGCGCTGTGCCCCAAGCGCCCCAGCCGGCCCGGCCAGCCCCGGCCACCTCCCCAGAAACCGGACTCCGTGCGCTCAGCAGCAGAGTTTATCCTGGTGACACTCCGGGGCGGGCGCAGCGTCGTCACTCACCACTTCGCAGGAGCTGGGACAGCAGGACGCGCCCGCCCACGTGGAGTCTCGCGTCATCCCCTCCTCGCTCGGCTGCCAGGCTCCGGCCCCTGCGTCGCTCGGGTCGTCCGGCTCGGCAGGCCTCCTCTCCTCGCCGGTCTTCGCTCCGCCCGCGGCCCCTGACCCGCGGAGCCGCCAGGGCCGCTCCCGCAGCACGGTGCGCGCCCCCGGTGCCCGGACGGACGCGCGCGCGGGTCGGGGCGCCACGGTGGGACTTTCTTTGTGCCTTTGCACGGGCTCGTCCGTGGTGCTTCAGAATGCGCGCGGGCAGAGGGCGCGGGGCCGCCACTGTCCTCCCTGACGGACTTGAGACGCTGCACGGCAGAAACTCGGGGCGCCGCTCCCGGGGGCGGCGCGGGCTCCAGCCGCGCTGGCGCGTTTTGTGGGGAAGCCCGCGGGGCGGAAAGGCCTGCGTGGCCGGGGTTTCTGCCGGCTGCCAGGCCTCCCTGAGTCTGTGTGTGGTTTTGCCGCTCGTCTGGGTCCGGTCACCAGGAACTCGAGAGATGCCAACTACAGAATGAAAAAAAGAAATGAAAGAAACTCTGAAGGACTGATAGAGGATTGTGATGAAAATGTGAGAAACGGAGCTTGTCGGCCTTCTGCGTGCCCAAAGGTTCAATTTAGGATGTTCGGCGGGGGGCCGGGGGGGAACCACCCACAAACACAAGAAAGCACAATTTGGTGAACAGTCTTCAGCTTTTTCTTTCTTTCTTTTTTATGAGACAAGGTCTCTGTCGCCCAGGCTGGAGTGCCGTGGCGTCATCACAGCTCACTGCAGCCTCCAACCCCTGCGCTCAGGCAATCCTCCCGCCTCAGCCTCCCGAGGAGCTGGGACCACAGGCCTGCGCCACCGCGCCCGGCCTCGGCTGCTGTGGCCTCGGGTTTGCCCTTCGGACGCGGAGGGCCCAGCCAGCGCGGAACGGGCCCACGGACGCGCCCGACGGCGGGGCCCGGACGGCCCCTGTCTCCGCGACACAGTGTGTGAGTTCATGGGTCCCGCCAGGCCTTCGCGGTGTTCCAGCCCTCCCCTCCCGCCTGCCCCGGCCGGCGGCTGCGTCCGCGGACGGCGGCGCGGCGGGGCGCACACCCGGAGGCGAAGGCGCACCTCCGGCCCCGCGCAGCGCGCGCCCCGGCCTGGGGGCCTGCAGTCGGCTCATTCAGACACCCGGACGGCAAATGTAAATGGTTTCACTGTAATCGGTTATCTGGTATTCACGACACAAAACGAGCATTTGAATATTTATTGTGAGCATGCAGCGTTTTCCAGAGAACTTACAAAGATCTCTTGCCACAATTATCTTGTTCCAGCTTTAAAATATTAGCTGTCACTGCTTTCACGGATCTTGTGAGAAAGGAAAAGTCTCTCTTTCTTTAACTCTTTTTCCCTTGAACGCAATTACTACCTCATTCATGGCTCTTTGTGGCCACCTAATCTTGCCGATTATGCCAGTGACACGGCCACAAAGCGCGTGACTGACATACCTGACAGCTCTGGCTGGTGACAGGGCAGCCACAATGAGGGGTGGCTTTGTGGGATGGGTCCCACCGCCTGCAGCCTCTCGGGGAAGTCGGGTAGGAAGGTGCCAGTGGAGGGTGACAGCTCGGGACCCTGTGCCACCAGAGGGGCTCCTGCTTCAGGGCACCCAGGAACAAGGATGCCTGGACACATCTACCGAATTTGTCCACTGTTGCCTCAACACAAAACATCTGCACTCCCATTCGGTTTGTCACTGCACACAACACAGCAGCCAGGTCTGGAGACCCGGCTCCCACACCCAGGGCCCAGTCGGCCTTCGCCAGGCCCTCCCGGGGCGGTGGGCAGCCTCGCACAGTCCAGCCAGGCACCCGGGGCGCCCCTGCAGGCACACTATGTGCACACACACCCCGTGTCAGCCGCAGATACACTGAACCGCACCACCCAGCCCGTCCTGTAGAGGAGCCGAGCGCTGTGGAGTCTGCAGCTCCACTCCCTGGTGTTGCTCACGGGAACTCACCCTGGGCCCAGCCATTTAGATGGCTTAACTGGCTTCTGGATTCCATCTCGGCCATCTTTGCATGGTTGACATTTTTAGTAACTGATCTTGAATCGGCTTTAGGAGCAGCCTCAGGCTCTGCAAGGGCACCGGCTTTTCACCCTCTCCCTTAACACCCAAGGAAGCAATGGCTTTCTTCATGGTCTAAAGAGCTAAATAACTGGAAACATTCAAAACCTCTTAGCTGGCTTCAGATTGATGTTAAAATGACAGGAAGGGGAAAACCAACCTTGCAATGCAATACAGCAACTAGCAGCCGCACCGCTGCCAGTGTCCAGGCGTGGTTAAAATTCAGCTCCCAGCAACGGGGCAGGTGCCAGACAGCACCCCTGTGTTAACAACTGCCAGGGAAACCCCTCTGATCCCTTTCTCAGCAGAGGATGGGCCCAGAAGGTAACTAAACCACTCAGCTTGCTAAGCTCATCACAAACATTAAACTGGAACACACTCAAAATCTACGTAGCTTTGTAACTAAAGCACTAATAAGAACTGTCATATCAGGCCAGGCCTGGTGGCTCACGTGAGCCTGTAGTCTCAGCACTTTGGAAGGACGAGGCAGAAGGGTCGCTTGAAGCCAGGAGTTGGAGGCTGCAGTGAGCTGTGATCATGCCACTACACTCCAGCCTGGGTGACAGAGCAAGACCCTGCCTCAGAAAAAACAAACAAGAAAACCCCTTTCATATCAATCCTCATAAAACTAGGGCACAGTTAAAAAGACATATAAATCCTAATATAGCTGTATGATAAATGTGGGGTTTTGTCTTTAAAAAGGGAGAAGTGAGGTTGACAGAAGGTGTGCCGAGCACAGGTGGGGCAAGAGCAGTGATACCACAGGGGACAGGCAGCTGCAGGCCCTGCTCAAGCTGCAGCGTCGCAGAGACGGAGGGCCGTGGCGGTTCCGTTTGTGGAGCCTCCCTAAGGAGCGCGCTGCTGACAGGGTGTGGGCGCCTGGGCAGCCCCGGAGCGTCACTCACCTCGCTGGGGCAAGTGCTGCGGGAACAACGCGCCAGGGCACAGCCGCGTGCACAGCACCCTCCATTCCTGTCTCCTTCTTTGTCCTCCGGGGACTTGAAAGTTTTCTTTATATATAATAAATTGCACACATTTTCTTGTAAGTTTATTCTTAGGTGTTCTATCTTGTCTTTCACTGTATTTTCTGGTTGCTCATTATTTATGTACAGGATTATTGATTTTTGTGTGTCAGTTTGCTACCCAATTGTACCCAGAATTGGGTACAATTCTCTTAATACTTACCAGTTTTAGAAGAAATTCTCTTGGCACTCCCTACGAACAATTAAACCACCTGTAAATGACACTAGCCTCCTCCTTTCAGACCCGGCGTGTCTCATCTCTTCCCCTGCACACTGGCTCCAGAGGCCCCTCCCGCGATGCTCCACGCAGCTGTCGATGGAGGTCCTGGGCTCCTCCTTACCATGGCTTGCTTTTGGCTCGAGACGGAAATACACTGTCACGTGAAACAAGCGCCATCTATCCCCATGCTGTTAGGTCCGTATGCTCTGGTGCTGCCCTCAGCTGCTGACGTGGCGTCCCACCGGCTCTGCTCTGGGTGCCCAGGCGCCAGAGGTGACGACGGCCCTGGTCCCTGCTCATGGTTCTTCCGGATGAACGAGTGGCGCCAACATGCAGCACGTAATCACGCAGCAGTTTCGCGCCGGTCAGGAGGCGACCGCCCCGAACACCTGGCAGGCAGGCAGCATCCTCCTGCTGGAGACAAGTGCCGCCCTGAGAGGCGGCGCGTGCCGGGTACAGACCAGCCGGGGGAATGAGTCGAGGAAAGGAGGCTGGGGAGAAGCGTGGCTCCAGCAGCAGAGCACGCTGACCTCTGGACATTTTCATAAAGACGGTTCCAAAGCAGCTGCTGCAGAATCAACTTCCAAGACTGAAAATACAAGCGCTATCCAGAGACACAGCGAGGCCTGGCCCCTGCCGCCCTCCCGGGCTCCAGCAGTCCTCATATCCTCTCCTGGGCTCACCTGGGGGTGTCCACGGGGTCCTCTCAGACCGAGAGCATGTCACGCCTGCCTCCAAGCTCAGGGATCCGTCTGGATCTCACATGCGCAGAGCACGAATGACCACGTCTCCTCACGCTGATTCTGGAGAAGGGCAGTTTTGGGGGCAACCAAACTGTGAGGAGGATCTGGCCGACCAAGTGGGACGGGGTAGGGGAACTTTCCCATCTGGAATCACCTCAAGAAGAAAGTTGTCTCGTCTGGTCATGTATGTCAGCCTGCTCAGAGTTCAACACGCAATCATTTACATGTGTTTTTATGTATCTTCTGGATATAGGCACAGGCCACGGGAGAATGAGAACAGCTGTCACCTGTGCAGGAGGATCAAAGCTCTGACCTAGTTCTACCTTAGCTCCGCTGTCACCTCTGCTGCACTCTCCAACCCAGCGCTGCACAGCGGCCCAGCCGCCCACGCCTGCAGTCGAATGCGAGCACCCCCACCGCACCCTCCTCCAGCCTGGCAAGCCGCCCCGGCAAAGACCAGAAGATAGGTAACGTTGACTTTCCTTCCCAGGGTCTCCCTGGGTGTTCAATAAGCTCTGAATGGTTATAACCCTCTAAATTCGCATGAATTTAAAAACTAATTTATAGGATTCTCCGTTCCAGTATGCCTAGATTTTTACCTAAGCATAAAATTAACAATTTAAAAGATGAAGAAAAGAGTATCCATTTTATTTAAGGTTAAAAGTTTTTAATCACAAAAAGGTCAACAGTTGTTGGATTGTCTCAATCTTTTTAAAGTAATTATTTACCATTGTGGCTGATTTGTAAGAGCTTGTTAAATTTGCAGTGCAGTTATTTTTCTTTTTAATTAAGCACCCACTGTGTTAGTAGTTACCTACTGCTGCATAACAAATTACCATAAACTTCAAGGCTGAAAACAAGCATTTGTATTTTCCTGGTGCCTGCGGGCTGGGAATCTTCGCACAGCTGGGCTGGGTCCCCTGCGGTGGGTTCTCTCAGGCTGCAGTCACAGTGTCACCCAGGCCTGGAGTCTCATCCGAGGCCTGACTGAGGAAGGACCTACTTCCCAGCTCATTCGCAGGTGGTTGGCAGGATTCAGCTCCTTCTGGCCGTGGCTGACTGCAGGCCAGAGGCCCCTTGATTCTCTGCCACATGGATTCTCCTTCCAGCACAGTGACTTTCTCCAGGAGGCCAGCAAGGGAAAGTCTGCCAGCAAGATGGAGTCACAATGTTTCTGATCTAGTCAGGCAACTAAAATTCCCATCAATGCTGAGGCGTCCTATGGGTTAGCAACAAGTGACCCAGAGGAAGGGATTACACAAGGCCACATGGGGGTCATTCTGGGCCATCTTAGACGCTGCCTGTGGCATAGCCATGTTCACTCTAAAATCCTAGTTACAGGTAACTATTTTTAGAATGTCACTACTCTCAACACTTTTAAAGCTATCTGCTCATTTTCCTAGCCAAACTAAGGGAATACAGGAAATGGTATAAAAACACAAAACAAGTAAACAAATCCTTCTTTAAAGAAAAATTAATACTTTTACTGTTTAGCTCACTACTTTAACATGTCATTGACCTATTATTGACAGAGGAAGTACTGGGATCAATAATTTCCTCAAAAGTGGTCCTGTGGGATTTTTGGATTTAGGAGGGAGGAAGAGGTTTGGGAGCACAGAGTCCCTGGCCTATAAAGCGATGACACCACCAGGTGCACTGGCAACAAGCTAGACCTGTGCTTGTGGGAATTCACAAAGTGGCATTTTAAAATTCAATAAAAGCCAACTAGCAAACCTAAAAGCTTGCATGAAAGTTAAAGAGTAAGTAATATTTATCAGATGCCAAATGAGTCTACTGCGAGAGTCTGGGAACCAACAACACGAGCCGTGTGCATCTCAACCAGTCCAGGTATCCAAAATGTGCAGCGGCAAGAAGTGCATCTTAAAGAGAACAGTAAGTTAATCTTCATTAAATGGAGAAGACATATAAAAAGCAATCTCATTCAGGAAGAGGCTGGGAAAATAGGGTTTCACTTCAGAACAAGGCTTCCATAAAACTTTTATAAAATAAAAAAACTTATCATGTGGGGTATCAAAATTTAGAAAACTACACTGAATTGAAAAGGGAGGAACATCATTTAAGAAACAAAGAGAACAAGTTCATGGTTGTGAGACACAGCACAATTTCATTCAACCCAGAGATCTGTGTCCCATAAAATACACGTATTATAGATATAAAATCATCTCAACCTCTAAGCTTAACTGAAGATGCCCTCATCCAATCTCATTTCTGGACTAGTTAAATCAGTAATGGTGCACATTAATCATCACTGAGTTCTATGGAACTTTAGGTCATGCCTGTAAAATCTCTTACCTGGTTAGCAAGAGACGATCCTCTCTCCTGTGGACTCCAATGAGCTAAAAGGCTGAGACACACATTAATCTGTAATCTTAGGGCTGCCTTACAACCAAAGGGAATCAAACTTTTAAAAGCAGCCATGGCCAGGCATGGTGGCTCATGCCTGTAATCCTAGCACTCCGGGAGGCCGAGGCGGGAGGATCACTTGAGCTCAGGAGTTCAAGACCAGCCTGAGCAAGAGAGAGACCCTGTCTCTGCTAAAAACAGAAAAGTTAGCTGGGTGTGGTGGTACAGGCCTGTAGTCCCAGCTACCAGGAAGGCTGAGGCAGGAGAATCTCTTCAGCCCAGGAATTTGAGGTTGCTGTGAGATATTATGAGGCCACAGCACTCCAGCCTGGGGGACAGAGCCAAACCTTGTCTCAAAAAAAAAGAAGAATAAAAAAGAAAAATTAGCTGGGTATGGTGGTGTGTGTGCCTGTAGTCCCAGCTACTCAGGAAGCTGAGGCAGGAAGGCACCTTGGGACCAGGAGTTGAGGCTGCAGTGCATTCCAGCCTGGGTGATAGAGCAAGAACCTGTGTCTTTTTTTTTTTTTAAAAAAGCAGCCATATACTGTTACATTCTAATTATATCAAGCAGTTTCTGTTACCTCAACTGGGCACCCAATTCAGAAAAACCAAGGTTTGAATCCCAGCTCAAATCCCTTTAGCTGTGTGTGACTTTACTCAACCTCTCTGAGCCTTAGTTTCTTCATCTACGTAATGTAAGTATCAACCCTGAAAGCCAGACCAACAACCACCGCCCCCTCCAATAAATCCACCTGTCTGTCCACAGATGCCACTGCATTGTCTGGAGACAGGCAGGAGGAAAGGGCTCTGTCCCTGCTCTCCACCCATCCCAGGGCTTCCCACCATGAAAGGCCCAATCTCTACAGAGCTGTAGAGAATTCAGTACCATGGTGGACAGAGAGCACTTAGGACTTTGCTTGGCACACTTGGAGACACTCAACAAACGTTTAGCTATTATTCTTGGGAAACATAATAGCTTGGCATCTGCATTGGGGCAGTGAGCAGAGAATATTCCAGGACAGGAGTGCGTTGGAACCGCTGGGCGGGCAGTCTCACTTGCACAGACCACGCCAGGCTGTGCAGCTGCTGGGATGTGTGGCGAGCAGGGCAGGCCCGGTCTTCAGTCGTGCAGAGCTGACCTTCTACGGGAGGGAGACCATTAGCTAGAAACAGCAAGAGCACCACGTGGTGGAGGTGACAGCCATCACGATCAAGACAGCGTGACGGGAGAGAGTAGGGGCTCACCCTGACGGTGGTCAGGAGAAGCAAGATCTGGGGAAGAACTTCAGAGACCAAGGGTTGGGCTGGCTCGCTGGGAGACAGGAGAGCCACACGGCTGCTGGGGGAGCACGTGGGTGGCCAGCGGGCAAGGCCCCAAGTGGCAGAGTGCGCGATGACAGGCGTCCTGGACCTCCAGGGAGGAGTCTGGACTTCAGACCACGTGCGAGGTGATGTTATGTATACATGAGCAGGGGCGCAGGCTCTGGTTTGCATTTGTTAGAACATCTCTGCCTGTGGGTGGAGAGAGGGCACCAGAGCTGAAAGCACAGCAGGCGGTGATGACACGACGGCAGTGGCCTCGGGGATAGCAGGGGCTCAGGCTACCATGACAAATGCTGAGACGGATGTTTCGGAGGGAGCCAACGTGAGGGGTGGGGGTGAAGAGTAACTGATGGGCAGAGACAAGAAAAGCAGGGAGAAGCCCAAGTGAGGCAGGGAAGAAATCTGAAGTCCGAGACACCTGTCCCATAGCCAAGCGGAAATGTCCAGTGGGACATTGAGTCTGGAGCTCAGAGGCGAGGTGAAGACTCAGGGATGGGAAGGAGGAGAGACAGCTTCCAGATGGAGGGCTCGTCAGAGCAGAGCTGCGGGTGCCGCCTGGCCCACGCACTGCTCTTCCGCGCTGGCAGCCGAAACGAAGACAGCTCTGCAGGCAGCGGCTCGGGCGTGACGACTGCTTGCACCAGTCATTTGCTCACACTGAACTGCTCTTAAAACTCCACGCGCCATGTTTCTAAAATACGGAGATCCATAGGAACTCACTTTTAAAGACGAGTCACTTTTAAAGTTTTCTGTTCTTGTTTGACCTTTTTTTTTGACTTCCTGAGTATAAACTAAAAGGCAAATTGATAATTACATGGAATTAGAAGTATCACGACCCTTAGGAATCGAAAGACCATGGCAGACAGTTTTAAAAATGAATTACCACTGTTCTAGAATTTTTGAGGCTGAATGTTGTCAAATACACAATCAAGCATGAAGTCATCTCACATTCGATGCACAAAACCTAGAACAGGAGTCAGGCAGGATCAGTAAGAGCGTTACCTATTTAACTCGTGGAAAAAATGTTTTCACAAATTTGCTAAGCAAGAATTTCTAGGCAAAACTAAAATGAAGAGGAAGAGGAAAGAAAGGATTTGATTTTCTATCAACTTCACAATTACTGGTCTTAACTGTAATCGGGTTAGTCACCTAGGCAGCTTTTTGTAAACCCCAAGGTCTTTCTGCTCCACCAATAATATCCACTTGTGGTCACCCCAAGCTACTACACAAATCTGGGATTTTTTTGCTCCAAAGGGGAAGGCTGTTAGCTCGGGCTCAGAAAACCTCACTGGGAGACTCACCAGCAATGGTCAGAAACACAGTGAACACCACGTCCCTCCTGGTAAAACCATACTGCCTCCTCTACTTCCAGCTTGCCAAGGCCCAAGCCCGCACCACAGGAGGGGTGTCCTGGCCCCTCAGGAACCTGCCGCTTTTTCCCTCACCCTGTGTCCCACTGGGACCTGCCCCTTCTACACTGGATTCTGGAGCAGTTGTCCTGTCTAGCTTTAATTATAATAAATGACATTTAAAAATATATCAATCTCTCTACTGTATTTGCATAGACTATGAAGACTTCCCCCCCAGTCTGGAGAAGAACAGCTTTGAAAGTAAGTTGTCCTTTCTACTCTGGGGAACTAACTAAAATACAGAAGGAACAGAGAAGGAATTTCTTAGGGGAAAGGAAACTGCAATGGAGGAAAAAAATCACAGAACAGACCCAGAAGCTTGAAAATAATTAGCAGAATAAGGTGATATTCTAATTTCTGTATGACACCATAGAAAATGACAAGTTCAATGGAAAATTTCTGGATGTACCACATTAAAATATATGTCATATTTATTCAGAATATCATAATCAATGCAAAAATAGAATTTTCTTCTCTCCTATAAAAGTTAAGTACAATACTGCAGGCTAGATACATGATATTTTAGTCAAGTCTTCAGTATTAGTTTCTAAAAACAAAAAAATCTACAGTTATACATACTCAATTTATCATACAAAATATATACAAAAAGCATCATTGTAGTGTAGAAAAATGAAGTTACCAAAATATAACTTATGTAATTTACTTTACAAAAAATGTATTCTAGTTAATTTTTTCCAAGAGCTTCACCAATTAGTCGAATAGCAACACTCTTGCCTTCGTCTGTTTGAATGACAAGTAAAGCTTCGAATGTGCCCACCGACTTGGGTTTGAACTGCACCGGCATGTTGATGTAGTGCTGGGCTCTGTGGAGAGAAAGGCACATGGCAGCGGCCTGGCGACAGCCACAAGCGACCGCCTGTCACCGTCAGCACAACACCAGGCAGAGGTGTTGATCAAGGAGCCTAGTCAAGTTACGGTCGGCTTCAACTTACTTCTAATTTCTTTGATGCTATTACTTAATAAGCAACTGACATGAAGGAGAGAAAAATCTACAACTGAATTAAAACAGTATTGCATACGTATGTATCTCTATATTCCTGGCCATCCCACAAATACAGAAAAAGGGAAATACGAGGTCTGACCTATTGTATGTAGAGCTTTGTAGCTATCCACCCAAGAAAGGGTCGGAGAACACCCTGAACGTCCCTACTTCCCTCAGCTCTGGCAGTGGACCGCACTGGAAAGAATACTGAAACAACCTGCCCATCCTCTCGTTAACAGGGCTATGCAGTTTTTGCTCTAAAATTCATATGAAACTTTCATCCAAACTCTTCTGAAAACTTTATTTTCAATAGAGGTAGGTTTAAAAGTAGTATTTGGGGGGGAGGGTCTGTTTTTGTCCATAAAGCTATGTCCAAGAGCTTCGAGACATATTCTTGTTATTGTGGTGAAGGAGACTGCACACGCTTCGTGCACAGCCCATGTGATGGCATCGACATTCAGTCTCGATTGTTTTTAAGTGAAAGTCTAGAGCTTTTAGACTTTTCTCATAGGGAAGATCCTTCATCCCTTAGTCTCATTTTAGAGCCACACGTTTTAAAGTTTGGCAACTGGAAGTGAAAAATGCTTTTGTTTCCAGTATCTTTCCTGATAAAAACCCAGCACAAGTGTCTGCTTCTGGGTGCAGAACAGCACGTTAGGCTTAAAATTTAGAAAATGTTTTAGAAGCCCTCTTCTTGGATATAACTGATAGCACAGATACGCATATCCTTATACATCTACAGAGTGTGTGTGTGTGTGTGTGTGTGTGTGTATCAAAGATATCTTTCTATTTTTATTTAAACTCTGGGTTACTTCTCTAAATACACTGTACGTATTTTACCATGTCAAAGCTAACGTGTTTTTAAAAAATGAAACCTAGCCCATGGCATTAACTACAACTTTCTCTTTCATGTTGACATGTCAATACTCAGAAGAATGTAGTACAATTTGCCAATTTAAGAAGGCTTTATACTTTATGAATTACTGAAAATAATAAAATATCCCAAAATAAATCTCTGGAAGAGCCCATTATTAGCAGATTTCATTATGGAATATAGAATTATTCTATATTCAATTGAAAAAGTGTTTTTAAAAATGATGAAATATATCATTTACTTCAGACTTACAGACACTTTGGATAAACTGGAATGCAATTTAGAAAGAGCCATGAAGTTTGATATAGCTATAGAACACTACCGGCAAGAAGGACATTTAAAGCAGTACTTTGTACTGTGATTAAGAACTGCTTTAGGCTGGGCATGGTGGCTCATGCCTGTAATCACAGCACTTTAGAAGACTGAGGTGAGAGAACTGCTTAAGGCCAGAAGTTTGAGACCAGCCTAGGCAATATAGCCAATAATTACATGGAATTAGAAGTATCACGACCCTT
>NW_012148708.1:741296-752993 GCF_000956105.1 Propithecus coquereli
ATAATTACATGGAATTAGAAGTATCACGACCCTTAGGAATCGAAAGACCATGGCAGACAGTTTTAAAAATGAATTACCACTGTTCTAGAATTTTTGAGGCTGAATGTTGTCAAATACACAATCAAGCATGAAGTCATCTCACATTCGATGCACAAAACCTAGAACAGGAGTCAGGCAGGATCAGTAAGAGCGTTACCTATTTAACTCGTGGAAAAAATGTTTTCACAAATTTGCTAAGCAAGAATTTCTAGGCAAAACTAAAATGAAGAGGAAGAGGAAAGAAAGGATTTGATTTTCTATCAACTTCACAATTACTGGTCTTAACTGTAATCGGGTTAGTCACCTAGGCAGCTTTTTGTAAACCCCAAGGTCTTTCTGCTCCACCAATAATATCCACTTGTGGTCACCCCAAGCTACTACACAAATCTGGGATTTTTTTGCTCCAAAGGGGAAGGCTGTTAGCTCGGGCTCAGAAAACCTCACTGGGAGACTCACCAGCAATGGTCAGAAACACAGTGAACACCACGTCCCTCCTGGTAAAACCATACTGCCTCCTCTACTTCCAGCTTGCCAAGGCCCAAGCCCGCACCACAGGAGGGGTGTCCTGGCCCCTCAGGAACCTGCCGCTTTTTCCCTCACCCTGTGTCCCACTGGGACCTGCCCCTTCTACACTGGATTCTGGAGCAGTTGTCCTGTCTAGCTTTAATTATAATAAATGACATTTAAAAATATATCAATCTCTCTACTGTATTTGCATAGACTATGAAGACTTCCCCCCCAGTCTGGAGAAGAACAGCTTTGAAAGTAAGTTGTCCTTTCTACTCTGGGGAACTAACTAAAATACAGAAGGAACAGAGAAGGAATTTCTTAGGGGAAAGGAAACCGCAATGGAGGAAAAAAATCACAGAACAGACCCAGAAGCTTGAAAATAATTAGCAGAATAAGGTGATATTCTAATTTCTGTATGACACCATAGAAAATGACAAGTTCAATGGAAAATTTCTGGATGTACCACATTAAAATATATGTCATATTTATTCAGAATATCATAATCAATGCAAAAATAGAATTTTCTTCTCTCCTATAAAAGTTAAGTACAATACTGCAGGCTAGATACATGATATTTTAGTCAAGTCTTCAGTATTAGTTTCTAAAAACAAAAAAATCTACAGTTATACATACTCAATTTATCATACAAAATATATACAAAAAGCATCATTGTAGTGTAGAAAAATGAAGTTACCAAAATATAACTTATGTAATTTACTTTACAAAAAATGTATTCTAGTTAATTTTTTCCAAGAGCTTCACCAATTAGTCGAATAGCAACACTCTTGCCTTCGTCTGTTTGAATGACAAGTAAAGCTTCGAATGTGCCCACCGACTTGGGTTTGAACTGCACCGGCATGTTGATGTAGTGCTGGGCTCTGTGGAGAGAAAGGCACATGGCAGCGGCCTGGCGACAGCCACAAGCGACCGCCTGTCACCGTCAGCACAACACCAGGCAGAGGTGTTGATCAAGGAGCCTAGTCAAGTTACGGTCGGCTTCAACTTACTTCTAATTTCTTTGATGCTATTACTTAATAAGCAACTGACACAAAGGAGAGAAAAATCTACAACTGAATTAAAACAGTATTGCATACGTATGTATCTCTATATTCCTGGCCATCCCACAAATACAGAAAAAGGGAAATACGAGGTCTGACCTATTGTATGTAGAGCTTTGTAGCTATCCACCCAAGAAAGGGTCGGAGAACACCCTGAACGTCCCTACTTCCCTCAGCTCTGGCAGTGGACCGCACTGGAAAGAATACTGAAACAACCTGCCCATCCTCTCGTTAACAGGGCTATGCAGTTTTTGCTCTAAAATTCATATGAAACTTTCATCCAAACTCTTCTGAAAACTTTATTTTCAATAGAGGTAGGTTTAAAAGTAGTATTTGGGGGGGAGGGTCTGTTTTTGTCCATAAAGCTATGTCCAAGAGCTTCGAGACATATTCTTGTTATTGTGGTGAAGGAGACTGCACACGCTTCGTGCACAGCCCATGTGATGGCATCGACATTCAGTCTCGATTGTTTTTAAGTGAAAGTCTAGAGCTTTTAGACTTTTCTCATAGGGAAGATCCTTCATCCCTTAGTCTCATTTTAGAGCCACACGTTTTAAAGTTTGGCAACTGGAAGTGAAAAATGCTTTTGTTTCCAGTATCTTTCCTGATAAAAACCCAGCACAAGTGTCTGCTTCTGGGTGCAGAACAGCACGTTAGGCTTAAAATTTAGAAAATGTTTTAGAAGCCCTCTTCTTGGATATAACTGATAGCACAGATACGCATATCCTTATACATCTACAGAGTGTGTGTGTGTGTGTGTGTGTGTGTGTATCAAAGATATCTTTCTATTTTTATTTAAACTCTGGGTTACTTCTCTAAATACACTGTACGTATTTTACCATGTCAAAGCTAACGTGTTTTTAAAAAATGAAACCTAGCCCATGGCATTAACTACAACTTTCTCTTTCATGTTGACATGTCAATACTCAGAAGAATGTAGTACAATTTGCCAATTTAAGAAGGCTTTATACTTTATGAATTACTGAAAATAATAAAATATCCCAAAATAAATCTCTGGAAGAGCCCATTATTAGCAGATTTCATTATGGAATATAGAATTATTCTATATTCAATTGAAAAAGTGTTTTTAAAAATGATGAAATATATCATTTACTTCAGACTTACAGACACTTTGGATAAACTGGAATGCAATTTAGAAAGAGCCATGAAGTTTGATATAGCTATAGAACACTACCGGCAAGAAGGACATTTAAAGCAGTACTTTGTACTGTGATTAAGAACTGCTTTAGGCTGGGCATGGTGGCTCATGCCTGTAATCACAGCACTTTAGAAGACTGAGGTGAGAGAACTGCTTAAGGCCAGAAGTTTGAGACCAGCCTAGGCAATATAGCCAGGCCCTGTCTCTACAAAAAATTAAAAAATTAGCAGGGCATGGTGGCACACACCTATAATCCTAGCTACTTGGGAAGCTGAGGTGGGAAGATCTTTTCAGCCCAGGAGTTCAAGGTTACAGTGAGCTATGATTGCACTACTGCACTCCAGCCTGAGTGACAGAACAAGACCCTATCTTTTTTTTTAAAAAAAAAAAAACAAAAAAAACAGTTTTAATCTGTCTCTCTTTCTCTCTCTCTCCACACACACACACACACACACACACACACACACACACACACACACACACACAAGAAAAGGTAAAAGGGAGGTCTGCTGAGCCCCATGGGGCTCAAACCCTCTCACTAGCTAATGACTAACTGGACAGCACGGGCAGGCCGAGCAGAAACGGGTCCGGAGAGCAGAGAGGCCACTGGCTATGCACACTCAGCCCCACTTAGCACGGGCCCCACCTGCTTGGAAGGAGCTTAGTGGAGCCTATAAATTCCAGCAACTGTAATTTTTCTTTCTTCCTTTTTGAAGAAAATTTAAAAGGAACTCTTTCTGTAGGAAAAAGCTGGCACACTAGTATATCCAAGGTACCACCATTATCAAAGAAATTGAAAAAAGTACCAAACTATTTGGTTCCCATGAATTGGTGAGCAGGCACAACAGCTCGCAGGTAACGCTGTTCCTCGGCTGTGACTTGCACAGGCGGGGCCTGCCGGCTCAGACAGAGCCCGCCAGTGTCATTCAGCACGCTCCGTGTGAGGACACCAGGGCACGGAGAGGTAAACCCGTCTGCTGCAACAGCTCAGCGGGCATTAGACGTGTATAAAAGGATAGGTTAAGAGAAAGAGGCTTTTCAGGGCTAAGTGGAAACATGAACAAATTCTTTTTCAAAAAATATAAATGCAAGACAGAAAGGATCGACTAGAACCCAAAAAAAGAACCTTCACAGAAAAACCATTGGCAACTTTTCCTTATTTATAATCTGTCATTTTAAGGGGGCTAAATATCCCCCACATACATTCGTGCTCTCCCCTGTAACTTCCGAGGGGGGTGCCTCTGCCTTCGCACGCTGCCCTCAGTTTCTAGCCCACAGGGCACGTGCCACGTCATGTGCTAGTGCTGGGGCTTACAGACAGCCCAGCAGGCACTCCCAGTGGCCATGGAAAGGTGCGCGTATTTGTAAGGTCATCATCGTTTCATGTACCCGACAGATAACTAAAGTCATGTTGCTGCTTTGAAAGTGCGCAGTTAATGGTGTCATAGATCAGAGAGTGATCTGGATGCATTAAAACTGCGATTCACGAAAGGCTGGGAATTGCTTCTCAGGGTTCTAAGAACAGAGATTTTTGTTCCACCTGCCAGGAAAAGCTAACTGGTGTTTTCATCTGGCCATTATGTGTTATGAGCCTCTGTCCTAAGTCAAAGTGTCTAACATCTGGACAAATACAAAAACACTCAATACTACAGTAAGCACCCACTACTCCAGCTCTGGGGTAAAAACTGTCAAGTGAAATTCCCGCACGATCTGCTTCTATTGCCCTACTTCTTCTCCAAGGTGGGCACGGCTCATTCTCTGTCATAAAGAAGCCATCTGTCACCTTACTGTACATCGCCTTTAAGCCTATGGATGTGTCACAAGAGAAAAGTTTCCTATGACCAAGAGTTTCATTGTCTAAACAGAGCACAAAATTAGTGCTTCACACAAGACTTTCTTATTCATACTTTACCAAATTTACAATGAGTTGCATTATTAAAGCTGATACCGCAATCTATATTATGTATTTACATAATGTAAACATTATATACATGTTAATGTTGATGTTAACACTTTCTGAAAACTCATCATGATCAGAATAACTTAAGTATCTGCCACTAATAAAGCATAAAAGTATCTGTTAAATTTGTCTTCTAAGCATAAAAGTTTTAAAAGATTTAAATTTAATGTTCGAAGAGTATAAACAAAATGTTATCTTGTGATATTATTTAAAATGCTAGCTTACCTAAACTGTCCAAATTTTGCTTAATTTAAAAATATTTTCTCACGTTTCTAAGTTCTTTCAGATGGCATTAACATGACCCAGGCTGCACACAAGAGCAGTGCTCTACTTTATGACAGCTTAAAATTTTTAGCACTGGAATTCCAAGTCAACAAGTTCACCTCTATAAAAATGTCACTTTTAAATGGTTAGCAACACACATTTTATATTTCAAAACTAGTTTTTAGAAAAAAGCTGAAGCTAATCAAAATGTCGTCTAATTTATAAAACTTGAATTTCTCATTAAAAATGTTTTAGGCATCATTTCCCATCATGTCTATAATACTGAAGTCAGAATCTACATGGGCAGCAGCAGTAGCAATTAAAATGACTTTAAATACAGGTAGGTCCACACAGGAGAGAGAGAGTTACTATTTTGTTTAAAAATTTAGATGATGAAAAATAAATATGGCTGATACGAAAATAACTTGCCATGTTAATTATCAAAATTATATTTCAATTTAGACAATGTCAATATTCTCTAAGTTTATAATACGTCAAATGACAACTAACTGTACTACATGCTATAAACCAAATGTCTGTGTCCCTCCCCCCAGTTTACTTGCTGAAATCCTCAGGTCACAAGGGCAACGCCCTCAGGATTAGGACTGGTGCCCTCGTCAACGAGGCTGCTGAGAGTTTCCTTCCCCTTCGGCCACGTGAGGACACAGGGAGAAGATGTCTATCTATGCACTAGGAAGTGGGCCCTCACCAGACATGGAATCTGCTGTACCTTGATCTTGGCCTTCCCAGTCTCTGGAACTGTGAGGAATAACTACCTGCTGCTTACAAGCTACCCAGTCCGTGATCTTCTGTTATAGCAGCCCAAATGGACACAAGGATTTGCCACCCACAATTCCCCTTATATCTCTTCTGCTTGGCTGGTCATGTTCCTACACACCATATCAGAAACAGACTCTGCCACTTGTAACACTATTGTAATGGGAGCAGTTTAGGTTCTTTCTTTGGAAACGGTCCACAAAGGTACCTGATTTGGTCCAAAACATTTGGCTGAAATATAATTTTTTTAAAATCTGTAAAAACAACAAATTAAGTAAAGAATGTAACAATAAAAGAGAATTTGAAACCACAATGTATTCAATGATAGAAGCTGGAAAATGAATGTTTAACTCCAGGCCAGTTTTGACTGCCTCCTCCCTAGCTATACAATAGAAACTGCTACATAAAGCTAAACAATTTAACAAGCAATTTAATCAGCTATTTTAAATAATGATTCTTTACCAAAACTATAGATGTGGTATATGTAAATACTGTTATTTTAAAAGTTGGTACTAGGCTCTTCAAGGTAATTTTTTAATTTTTAGAAGGTTTTTTAAAAAATCATTTAAGACAAAAGAGCCCTTTGGAATACAAATCTAAAGTCCTTCCAATTTGTGACAGATGTATGCTAGTTTACATAGAATTATTCCATTGATCCACTGTGTTTAAAAATATACACCTGCAAAAAGCAGGTTAAGATATGGTATGTGAACCAGCCTGAGAATAAATAAAGAATGAATAATGCAGTTATGATGAAATTTGAGTTTAGATAATAACAGTGTTCGCGATAGATAATTTATTCAGTAACATTTGTACTCAGTTACTAAAAATAGTTACTACAATTAGAAATTTAAATGATCTCTTTTTGAATAAACTAATTGCTTCTGCAGTTGTGCTACCATGTGTTTTACTCGTACCACCCTATCATTACCCACACTGCAACATCACTAGTCTCAAACCAGTCGGGGCAACCTACAGTAACTGGGGAGCTACACAGACTGCTGTGAAAACAGAACTCAGACACAGCCCACAAGTTGGAAAACTTGGATTTAGTTGGTTTATAAACTTGTGCCTTTCTACTCTATCAAGGGATTAAATGAGGAAGCACTGATGTGAACTGTGATTTCCAGCAAAATCTCTGGGGTTTGTATTATGAGTCCTGCCAATAAAGACCACCTAAAGGACAGATTTAACGATGGCAGCAAAGACACTAACATCTGCTGATGCTTGCTACGTCTAGGCTCTGTTACTCATACATCTCTTACATATCCCTCAATCCTGTGCTGTCAACAGCATTAGTATCTCCATTTTACTTACAAGGAAATTGAGGCCTAAAGAGATTATGTCTATGATAATTTTCTAGATATAGTCACTGCTGAATTTACGGAACTGAAATCTACAGTTTGTGCCTTTAGGTTAGTCTCCTGGGAAAGAAGGTGTTTAGCCCTTAAGTATATAAACATGTTTTCTAGTACATAGTATGAGAAAGAGGTGGAGAAAGAGATAAAAGAGTGAAAAGAAAGGGTAAGAGGCAGAAGGAACAGTCCTTAGCCACGTCACCCTCCCAGCACTCACACAGCACTGCTAGTCTTGTAACTTAGTACAGTCCTAGAATGTCTGCAGTGGTCCAAACTTGCACAGAATATGCCATGTCTCTGTAACAGTCCCCTAAAGCTAAAATGAGAGATCTTACGATAATTAAGTGGCTTAATTAAAAGGTCAAAGATGAAGTTAAAATTATTCTTCAGCGTTGACTTCAACATAACCCTACTGTTAAATTCTAAATAACAGTGATAATTCAATTTGAAATTTCAACCTAAATGTACATTATATAGGAAAAGAAAATTAGCAAAGACAAGAAAATAAGGCCCCAATTAAGAATAATATAGGATATTTGAAGAATGGTAACTGGAAAACACCAGTTTTCCCTACTCATCTGGGAAGGTTTCTGTCCCAATTAGTGAAAATTTAAGTCTCTGATTCTCAGCATACCAGTGAAAATAACATTTTAAGCAGGAATTACTCTGTAAGTTCATCGCAAGATAATTAAGGCTCTCTGTATTTGTGTGGCTGGCAAAATGTGGGTGAGAGCAGTCATTCACCAGGTCCCAACACTGCAGGGCTGCCACACTGCCACATGCACTGTGGACGGTCACCAGACCCCTTCCCTGCAGGCCCCTTTTTCTCCTCTGCTGCGTGTGAAGATGCATGTGTTTAACGCTCTCGGGTGCTGGCCATGAGCACGGTGGGGGCACCTGCAACAGAGGAGTCCTCACGAGCCCTCACTCCCAAGGAACAAAGTCCTGCACCACAATGAGAACACTTGTAATCTATGATAGAAAAACTCACCTCAAAGAGTATTTGGAATGTTTGACGTAGAATGGCTCTCTGGGACTTAAAAACTTCAGCTGGAATTTAATAGAAAACACTTTATAAGGTTATATAAATGAGATATTTTAGCATACATAAAATATACCACGCATTTCTTTAAAGATATATTTTGTAAATTTAGACATCACCATCAGATTAGGTAAGACAACAAATGCTGATGTAATGAAAATACATTTAAGGGAATTTTAAAATGAATTTTCTCTTCAATTTTGATTAAAGCAAATGTTATCCAGAAATATGTCTGTGTGATAGGACAGAAAAGAGAAAAAGAAAGTTAAAAATTAAAATATAAAAACAAAATTTTTGACTTTCAAATAAAGAGTCATGAATTTCCCATGAGTTTCTTGCCAAATACGGTAGTATTAAGGCATTTTTTGAAAATGAACTCATTATGACTGAAATATAATATCTATAGAACAAGTCTCAAAGCATGAGAAAAATGTTATCAAACGGTTGAACACATTTACTGTTTCAAAACCCAGAGTAACATGTCCAGCTTACCGAGTGTGTTATAAAGGAATTATTTCGCAGATTGACTTTCAGCGTCCTTGATTCTCCAACTCTAGTTGGCAGAAACCTATACACATCTTCTGGGGCATAAACTCCACGGTGGGTTCCATCGAGCTGCCTGCTTTGGGAATAGGTTTAACAGTTAACTATTTAAAATCCATAGTAATTTAAATTATTTTTTATGCTAAATTATGTAGTGTTACATTAATTGGTGTTTTTTCTCACAACTCATTTTAAAAAATCGTTTTGTGATGGCAACATCTAACTTACTTGAAAATAAGATGACGCCAACAAGATACTCATATAAAGGGGGCTGGGTTAAGCCATGCTCCGTGGTGCTGCCTTCATCCCCATTGTCCTCTCAGCCTGGCTCTCCTCCCTGGTCTAATTAAGCCACTGGACCTGGACTACTCACACCCTAGCCTGCCACTGCCTTTGCTGTTGCAGGACACAGGACTCAGACCCAGACACAGCCTCAGCCTCTCGGCACCACGGGATGGTGGTGAGCGCTCCGCTGGCTGTGGCTCCCCTCTCCCCTCTCTGGCCACTCCTCGTGTGGCAGGCTCGCCTCCACTCCCTCAAGCTCTGTGGCCCTGCACCCCCCACCCCCGCCACCTCCCCCCCAGATGCTGGAGCTGACTCAGCCCTGGGCAACAGCCTTCTCTATTCAAGCACAACACAACTGTCTGCCTTAGGATAGCCGAAGACGTCTCAGTCTCCACAAATATGGAACTAAACTTAGGATCTTGCTCCTCAAACCTGATCTTTCCCTGGTATTTCCTGAGCTTCCCATGCCCTTTTATCCAATCCATTGTGGAGGTCTACAAATTTCCCTCCTATATACTTCTCAAATCTGTCCACTCTCTTCATATTCCTTGACACCATTTTACTCTTGGATTAAAAACAGCCTCTGACTTGTTTTACCGTATCTGCCCTTGCTTCCTTCTACTTAGGCCTTCTACTTAGTCTACTTACTACAGCCAGTGGATTTTTCTATAAAGACTCAAATCTAAGAAGATAACTAGATCATTCTAGGACCAGATTCCCTAATGTTCATGGGTGTGCAATAGAGTGATCACATCTTCTTTGTTTCTTCATGTACGATAGCTGTCCCCACAGAAGATAATGTGTAACTTTTTATAGGAAAAGTGTGGTTTTACTATTTTTGCCTTATCATTCCAAATAAGATTTACTAGTCTGTTAATGATCATATTGTATATAGAGAAAAATTTTTTTGACCCCCGATTTGAAATTCCCTAGCAATTTATTTAGAATCTTAATTTTTCTGATTCAAGCTCACTGTATTAGTCTTTTTTAGGCCATAATTAAAACATGATCAGTTTAAAAAAAAAAAAAAAAAGACTCAAATCTGATCATGTCACTCCATGGCTTCCGAAAGCTCTCCAGAAAAGCACCCACCTCCTTCGCCCAGCACTCTACCCGCCTCCCTTTATAGCCTCACCCCTCCAGGTGTGCTCTCAACCCGAGGTTGTCTTTTGGTTCCTCAAGGGCCAAAAATGTCCTTTACTCAGCCGGAAACTGTTCCCACTCTCTTCACCTAGGCATTTCCACCTAACCTCCTCGACTTCAATGTCCCTTTTCAGGAAACTTCTCCCCAGATGTCACAGACCAAGCTGCATCTGTCACGTTTCCCATTCATTTCCCTCCAGTCCTTTCCACAATTTGTAATGGAACATGCCCCGTGTGGTCACTGGATTGTGACTCCTCCTCCAGCAGGGAGCCATGGAGGCGGGACTGGGGCAATTCCGCCCACTCTAGCACCTGGCAGGCAGCAAGCACTCAGCGGGTGTGAGATAAGCAAGAGTAATGGCGTACAGAAGAGTGTTACAAACGCCTTCTTTAAAGGGTTTGAATTTCTTTGCTCCTATTAGAAAAAGGAGCAAGATGCATTATTCACTTCTATTAGAAAATAAATGACCAAATTTACATTAAATTCTGCAGGTATTTAACATATATTTTTCTTCCAGGCATCTTCCTCCAGAACTAAATTAGAACTAATTATTAGTTAATTCACATTTTAATGTTTTTAAGAATCTACTTTCATACGCTCCTTATGGGAATGTAAAATGGTACAACTGCTTAGGGAAAACTACTTGGCAGTTTATTTTAAAGTGAAACACATGCTTATCATGTGACCCAGCAATTTTACGTAAAACTAGGTATTTCTACCTAAGACAAATGAATCCATATGTCTATAGAAATGCACATACAACAACGTTCATAGCTCCAAATTATAAGACACCCAAATGTGAACAGGAAAATGAATAAACTGCGATATGTTTAACTGAATAATAAATGATAAAAAGGAACAAAGTATAGGTACACTCAACATCATGAATGAATATAAAAAACATGTTGAGAAGAACCCAGACACAAAAAGTGTGTAAGTACATGAAGTTCAAGCAAAACTAATCAATGACAACAGAAATCAGAACAGAAGAGAACAAATCTCGGATGCAAAGGGACACGTAACAATTTTCTGGGTGAGAGAAGTATTCTCCATCTTGCCGAGAGTGGTAATAAGCCATGTGAACTCACAGGCAAAGTCATGGAGCATTCACTGCATGTGACTATACCTCAATAAAGTACTAGAAAGAAATTCATTAAGTGACAAAACCAACATACTCAGGTATAAGAGCAGAAGCCTCTGACACAGCTTGTCTTCTGGGCTTAACTAAATTATCTATTTTAATGAGAGAATCTGTGGAAACGCATGCATGTTCAGGCTCATTTTCTGCTTTGGCGCTCTGTATGGAAAAATCACAGGGTGGGGGAGGAGAAATAAACACTCTAGGAAAATACATGGACATTTATCTATTTGAATTCTACCATTTCCTTTAAAATTTTTTTAAAGGAGACTTAAAATTTTTAAGTCCCCCAAATTACAGACTCTCTACAGTGTACTATTTAGTTTCTCTCTCACATGCCCGCATGAACACACAAAAGCACATACACAGTATCTTACATAATTAAGTCAAACATGGGTCACATGCATCAAACATGCCAAT
>NW_012148708.1:753043-754866 GCF_000956105.1 Propithecus coquereli
TCCATATGTCTATAGAAATGCACATACAACAACGTTCATAGCTCCAAATTATAAGACACCCAAATGTGAACAGGAAAATGAATAAACTGCGATATGTTTAACTGAATAATAAATGATAAAAAGGAACAAAGTATAGGTACACTCAACATCATGAATGAATATAAAAAACATGTTGAGAAGAACCCAGACACAAAAAGTGTATAAGTACATGAAGTTCAAGCAAAACTAATCAATGACAACAGAAATCAGAACAGAAGAGAACAAATCTCGGATGCAAAGGGACACGTAACAATTTTCTGGGTGAGAGAAGTATTCTCCATCTTGCCGAGAGTGGTAATAAGCCATGTGAACTCACAGGCAAAGTCATGGAGCATTCACTGCATGTGACTATACCTCAATAAAGTACTAGAAAGAAATTCATTAAGTGACAAAAACAACATACTCAGGTATAAGAGCAGAAGCCTCTGACACAGCTTGTCTTCTGGGCTTAACTAAATTATCTATTTTAATGAGAGAATCTGTGGAAACGCATGCATGTTCAGGCTCATTTTCTGCTTTGGCGCTCTGTATGGAAAAATCACAGGGTGGGGGAGGAGAAATAAACACTCTAGGAAAATACATGGACATTTATCTATTTGAATTCTACCATTTCCTTTAAAATTTTTTTAAAGGAGACTTAAAATTTTTAAGTCCCCCAAATTACAGACTCTCTACAGTGTACTATTTAGTTTCTCTCTCACATGCCCGCATGAACACACAAAAGCACATACACAGTATCTTACATAATTAAGTCAAACATGGGTCACATGCATCAAACATGCCAATCGATAAAGAAGATAAAAAAATTAAGACTATGGGGCTATACAGCAGAATTAGTGAAACCAGGATAATACTAGGAAAATATTCTGCATTTTTAGGTCAATTTTTAATGTCAATTTCATTTATTGTTTTTAATATACACACAATAATTTACTTAAATTCAGTATAATACTCACTTGTCCAGAGAGTTGAAATCTCAATGTGTGTTTTATGTGAGGCTCTTTAAGAGGGTGACATTCAGCGTCCCAAAATTGGGCATAATCCCCTCTATCTCTGGGCAAAAATGTGATGCAGACCTACAAAATATATCCGGAAGAGAAATTTAGACATTGATCATTAGACACATGTAGTTAGATTACCAATTCAAAGTTTTGGTATGAAAAAAATTAGATGAACAAATGCTTTTGCATTGGCTAGTTTTCCCACTAATTCGAATAATTTGATCAATTTTATTTCTGGTGGTCTTGTTACTATACCAGATTCAAAATACATTTTTGCTTAAGGCTTTATATAACATATCCCTTAAAATGTACAGTAAATGTTTTGGAGAAAAAAATTTAAAAGTACTAAAGCTGTCAAGCCCAAGACCTACATGAGGAAGGTCCAACCACAGAAACGCAATCTAGTCTTTCCTCCCAATGCTGATGGAACCCTCTGCTGGCCACGCAGTAAAAAGACAAGGGCTGGCAACAGCCACCTGACAGTAGAGGACTGATTAACAGTGAGGAGGGTGAGAACAGGAGGCAGAACATGACAAGCATCACGATGCCAAATAATAGAGGCTCGTATTATGATTAACTTCAGAACGTCAGTCAGTGCCCGTTAACCCTGACTATACAGCTCAAAGCTATATACATCTATATACAAAGCTCAAAGCTATATAAAGCTCAAAGCTATATAAAGCTATATACAAAGCTATATACATACGCCCTGCATGTGTACAACCTGTAAAAAGCTCAATGAGAAAATTATAATATTTAAAAACAGTATTTCATAATGTTTAC
>NW_012148708.1:757011-766955 GCF_000956105.1 Propithecus coquereli
CGGCTAATTTTTCTATTTTTTTGTAGAGATGGGGTCTCACTATGTTGTCCAAACTGGACTTGAACTCCTGGGCTCAAGCTATCCTCTTGCCTTGGCCTCCCAAAGTTCTGAGATTACAGATGTGAACCATCATGCCTGGACTGTTTTTTTGTTTTTTGTTTTTTTTAAATCGTAGCCATCTTAGTGAGTATTAAGTGATACTTCGTTTCTGGTTTTGATTGCATTTTGCTAATGACTAGTAATTCTAAGCATCTTTTCATATATTTATTGGCCACTTGTATAATGAAGCATCTTTGGAAAAATGTTTATTCAAATCCTCTGCTCATTTTAAAAATTGAGTCCCTTTTTTAATTGAGTTGTAAGAATTCTTTACATATTCTAGATATGTCTTTTGTCAAATATATGATTTGCAAGCATTTTTTCCCATTCTGTGGATAGTCTTTCACTTTCTTGACAGTGTCATTTGATGCACAAATGTTTTTAATTTTGATAAATCATCTCTTTTTTCTTTTGTGGCTTGTGCTTTATTGGTGTCATACTTAAGAAACAAATGCTTAACCCAAGGTCATGAAGATTTACTCCTTATTGTCTTCTAAGGGTTTTGCGGTTTTAGCTTTTACATTTACAGTCTATGGTCCATTTTGAGTTAATTTTTGTATATAGTACTATATAGAATAGGCAAGGATCTACCCTATTGTTTTCGCATGTGGCTATCCAATTGCCCCAGGCACCATTTGTTAGAAAATACTCTTTCTCCATTTAATTGTCTTGGTACCCTTATCAAAAAAATCAATTGACCATATGGGTCTATTTTGGGACTCTCAATTCTATTCCATACGTCTATAAAACTGCATTTGTCTATCCTTATGTTAATACCACATTGTTTTGAGTAGTGTAGCTTTGGAGTAGGTTTTGAAAATGGGAAGTGTAAATCCTCCAACTTCGTTCTGTTTCAAGATTGTTTGGTTATTCTGGGTCCCTTGTATGTCCATATGAATTTTAGGGTCAGCCTGTCAATTTCAAAACAAAACAAACAAAAATTCATCTGGGGATTTGACTGGGACTGTGCTGAATGTGTAGGTCAATTTAGGGAGTGCTGCTGCCTTCCAGCGTTAGGTCTTCTGATCCAGGACACAGGGTGTCTTTCCTGCAGGGTTTCTTTTTGCAATCTCTCCTCACATGCTGAATTGTTGTTGAACATTATCTACTCCCTGTTCTACTGCTTCACTTCTGTCGTGGTTTGGGAAATGAAATAAACTATGCTGGTAGAACTGTACATCTTTCCAAAAAAGTGAGAACCCCTCCAAAAGCCTGTTACACAGACCCAGTGCACAGAGTTTGTGACAACTACTACAGCTGCTCCGAGATTCTTCTACAATTAGTTTTAAGTGCATAGCTACACTATAGAATTTATCAGAAGTCTGAATGTCTGAATAAATGGGCCAATATCACATAAGAGCTACAGTTTAAATGAGTCTCAGTAATTAAAATGAAAAAGTATATTATTGAGGCCAAGTGGGTAACTAGGATTACTAGTAGACACTGAAGGGACTACATCAGGTCTAGATATAAATTAAAAGTTAAGAGGGTCATAGTAGCTGGAGAGATCTGTCACCCGTGAAGATATACTGCTGACTATGCCACGAACATTGAGTGGTAGGTTTTTCTGGCTGTGGCTGGGAGACACAACTATAGCCTAGGCAGCAGGTGAAGTGTGCTGCAAGCACTGGCAGTCTGTCTTTATCACTAAGCATGGTGTGTTTTTGTTTAGCTGACAATTTTCCCACAGCAAGACTTTCTGCTACAGCGCAGTACAAGTGTGAGGCATGTTTTTCTCTTGTGGGCAGACAGGCTCTGTGAGCAGCACCACTCTAGATAAACCAACTAAAATAGGTGGAATCAAATGACATACCCCTGGACGATTAACATTGTGTTATTACCAACTGGCTACAAAGAAAATGCCAAAACTTACCTTTTGGATTCCATGGCTTTCCAGTATACCAGAAATAGGAGAACACCTGAATGCTGCATAGGTAGCTCTAAAAACATCTCCACTGTCATCCACTCCCTGCACAGTAACCATGCAAAAACATAAACGTCAACAGATCAATTCCACAGGGACGCCATTGCCCCTATCGCTATCCGGGAACCTATTCAGTAGAGGACAAGGAGAGCTCGGTGCATTCCCAGGAGTGGGGCTGCTACCTAAATGAGCCTGCACAGGCCATCATGCTGTCACCACCACATGTGGTGACTGTTATCATCTCCCTGGCTACAGTGATCTTATGATGCTGTTCACAAGGTCAAATTACTGTCCTTAGAGACCCTGAAGACCCCGTTTAATGTGCATTTTAATGTGCTTTGCAATACCAGCTCTTTGTTTCTTTGCAGTAAGTCCAGCCACTATCTTTTGCACACATTTTTTAGTATTACGGCTCAAAACTGTTACCATCATACAAAATACATGGCAAAGAGGCCACAGTGTTCCGAACAACAGAGATGAAAAACCCACCCCATTTGGGCAGGTTAACATTCAATGGCAAAGAGTGCTCAGCCTGTCTCCTGCACCAGCTTCCACGGGCTGGAAACATATAACAGCACTCAGAACATGGGAGAGAAAAACGTGCATGTGCACACACAATCCTCTGTAATAAAATTTGTAAATATTTTTCAAAATAAAGTTATTCCGGATAAAAATCAGGGCTAGAAGACAGAATTAAATGGAACAAGCATACTAAGAGAACTTTACAAGGCCAAAAAAAAGATAAATAAATAAATAAATGTAACGAGCATGTATTTTCACACATATTCTCTAATGTGACTCTCGAAACCACCCTTTGAAAAACTCTGGGCATGTATCATCCCCATCTACAGAGAAAACCAAGCAAACGAATTAGTGGAACAAATAACCAATAATATAACCTATGCTCATACTTAGTTTTTTAAACACCATGCATGAAGTTTAAACATCATGACTCACCTTGACGTAAGGTGGAGCTAGAGATGACAGATGCCACTTGGCGGCAGTGGTGCCATGATTCTCGAGTTCCAGATAGTTCTCTAAAAGGAACACACGTGTCACAACTCAACTCAGAGAGGTCAGTGAACAAGCTGATTCCTGCGACAGGCTCATTACCTCATCGTAGAGGAAAAACAATCATTAGTGCCCTAAAGGACTTCAACAGGAACTACAGTACCAGATATTCCATTTTGGGTTTTATTCTAAGCAAAATGTAAACATATTGAAGGGTGTAAGCAAGGGAGCAGTAAAAGGGTTTACGTTTTAGTTACAGGCTGCTGTGGAAAGAGATTGCAAGGGGTCAAAGTGGGTGGGGGAGCCCAGGTCAGACGTGAGCACGGTAGCTCGGTTGAGAGATGACGTGCAGGTGGCTGCAGCAGGCCTGGACAGCAGCGACAGGGAGGAAAACAAGTGGGTACGTACGGCATCTATCTTGAAGACAGACCCCGAAGGACTTGCTGATGGACTGAATGGGAGGAAGAACAGAAATTAAAGTAACAACCAACAGGTAGACAGTGGTGCCACTTATTTACAAGGGTGAGAACAGAGGAGAAGCAGGTCCTGGCACGTCATGCTTGATGTGCTTGTGAGACGCCCACATGCAGAAGCCAATGGGCACTGGGGTGTGCTGCCTGGGCACAAGCACAGGGGCAGTCATCAGAGTCACAGGCCACAGTGACCACTCAGGGAACACAGACGGAAGGAAGGGCACAGGTAGGGCCAGGGCCACGCCAGGCTTTAGAAGGCAGGAAGAAGAGTCAGCAAAGGAACCTGAGAAGGAGCAAGTGAGGCAGGAAAACACTAGGAGTGTTGGTACCATAGAAACTGCAAGAAGGATGGTTCTGAGGAAGGAGTGGTCGACAGTGCTGAGAGGTCAAATAAACCAAAACATGTAAAAAGGACCCTGGATTTGGCAAAATGGAGCTCTTCGGTGACCTCGATGGGAGCAGGTTCCGGGCATGGCAGTGACGGCAGCTCCAGGCCTGGGAGCGGAACACTTTCACGTGAGGTGTTGGAGTTGAGAAAGGGGCAGCTGCAGGAAGGGGACCTGGGGCCAAGGAAGCTGCTGCTTAAACCAGTGATGGTGGAGCATACTGTGTGCTGATAGAAACGTATCAACAAAGAGGGAGACGGATACCCCAATTACCCTGATTTAATTAATTCTTATCGTACGCCTGTATCAAAACATCATACTGGCCGGGTGCAGTGGCTCGCGCCTGTAATCCTAGTACTCTGGGAGGCCAAGGCAGAAGGATCTCTTGAGCTCAGGCATTTGAGACCAGCCTGAGCAAGAGCGAGACCCATCTCTACAAAAAATAGGAAAATTAGCCGAGTGTCGGGGTGTGTTCCTGTAGTCCCAGCTACTAGGGAGGCTGAGGCAGAAGCATCGCTTGAGCCCAGGAATTTCGGGTTGTAGTGAGCTAGGCTGACGCCACGCACTCTACCCCAGGACACAGAGTGAGACCCTGGCTCAAAATCAAAACAAAACAAAACAAATCACACTTACCCTATACAACTACTATGTACCCATAATAATTAAAAATGTAAAATCTAAAATAAAAAAATAAAACAAAAACAAAAGAGGGAGAACTGATGACCCAAGAGAGAACAGCGATCAGAGGAAGTCCTCGAGAGGCAGGAGTGGACGGGCCTAGGTTCCAAGCAGAGGGGTTAGTCTGTGATGTAAACAGAAACCTTTCATTCGGTCTCAAGACCTCTCTACTTCCCATGTGTGAGGCAAAGTCGAGGGTTAGGAAGAGAGAACAGGAGCAGGGAAGGAGGACAGGAGCGCCCAGAGGAAAGAAGGGACAATCGGCTGCTGGGGAGGGCTGTGGAACACACCGAGGAGCTCTGGCAGAAAAACCTCGTGCTGAGGGGCACCGTGTCCACCCGCAGGACCGATGGTCCCAAATCTTTCCTAATAAGCCCCACAACACTGCTCGTTCAGCCTGAGCCAGCAGTGACAGACACAGACAGGCATAGAAAAGACATTTCAATTTTGACCTTTTCCAGGCTAGTGATATGTGGTGCATACTCTGTGGTGATGCTGGTACTCCTCAGGCCTTGGGGGAGTATCAGCACTGCAGAATGCCCACTCAGGAACATGTATATATATTAGTGAACACAGGTGCTCCTCAACTTATGAGGGGTTATGTCCCAATAAATCCATCCTAAGACGAAAATATCACACGTCAAAAATGCATTTAATACATCTAACTTGCTGAACATCACACCTTAGCCCAGCCTAACTTAACACATTAACTGCCTTGTGAGTTGTATTTAACTCACGCTAGTTTTGAGCCCGGGGCCTTATAAAACATATGTAACTCACATGTCTCTTCACGTTCGGAGCTGCAAGAACTATTTTTCAAGGTGCATATAACTCACACACAGAAAACAATAAAAAATAACAATTTTTTCATTAAATTAGAAAGGATCATTTTGTTTTTGAAGTTTTATCGTAAGAAAACACTGTGGCCCCATGGAAAAAAATTTTTTTCTAGTACGGCAATGTGTTAAACATGCTAAGAACACTCACATTAGCCTACAGCTGGGCAAAATCCTCTAACACAAAGCCTGTTTTATAACAAAGTGCCGACTATCTCATGTACTTTATGGAACACAGTGCAGGCTGTTCACCCCCGTGGCTGACCAGGGGCCACCGCTCGCCGCCACCCAGCATCACAAGACAGTATCGCGCCACATACCGCTAGCCTGGGAAAAGGTCAACATTCAAATTCAAAGTACAATTTCTACTGAATGTATATTGCTTTCACACGACCATAAAGTCAAAAATCTTAAGTCAAACCATCATTAAGTTGAGGACTATCTGTATATTAACTGTTGAATTTACCCTCAAAGCCCTCTGTGGAAGGTGTTAATTCTAATGGCCATTTTACAAACTGGGAAACTGAGCCAGTCCATTTAACCTCTCTAGAGCCTCTAAGTCACATTAGTAAGTGACAAAGCAAGGCTCCATCCACCCACTTTCCTCTCTCCTTTATCTACTAACTCACTAACAATTCTGGTCAAAGACCTGCGAGAGCTGGGGAGGGATGGTGCTGACCACCAAATAAAATCTAAGATTGCTGGAACACACACAGTTATTAAACGCCAAGCTTTAATGCTGTAAGATTAAGTCTCAAATCCAGCCCATCACCGAAATGATTGCTAATGATGACTTGATTTTTCTCCTCAAGTAGGGAGAAAAATTTGTACTTATCACTAATTTATGGTCAGCTAAGAATAGAGTATTAGCCTCAGCAGACATTAGAATTACATAATTTTGTGATATAATACCTGAAGTTTTACCAGGTTCTGTTGTAGGAAAAGTAACAGTCTTATTTCTTATTTCAACTTTTGTGGAAGGTGGTTTTGTCATTGGTTTTGTCAAATGACTAACTGAAGGCTCAGATACTGGGGGAAGAATCCCGAAAGGTTTGGAGGCCAAACGAGTTAAAAGTTCTTCTTGAGTCAAATCTTCTCGAACTTGAACTTTTACAATTTTCTGAAATGAAACAAATAAAGGAAAAAGACACAAATGTAGCTATCATTTTAAAAGAAACAATTCCTATTTTTAAATTATAATAGAGAAAAGAAAAGCCAAACAAATGAAACACTAAGGAATTTAGAAATTAAAGTTTATTCAGATGTCAAACACAGTCAATCTCTGACTCTACCTACCTCCCCTCCCCCATCACCTTTTTTTGAAAGTAAATTTTACAAATGAGCAATGGCCCCACTCTGCACCCACCCCTATCCCTCAACAGAACCATTCTGATCACTATGGAAGAATTCAGTACTAAATGCTCTAATGAAATAAACCTAGTCAGGCTCAAAAGGACAAATATAGTCACCCCTCAGTATCCATGGAGGATCGGTTCCAGGACCCCCAAGGACACTAAAAGCCATGGATGCTCAAGTCCCTCATATAAAATGCTATATAGCACTTGCATATAAACTACACACATCCTCCCATAGGCTCTAAATCATCTCTAGATTATTTATGGTACCTAATACAATGTAAATGCTAGGTATGTATTTATTATTTTTCCCCCAAATACTGGGTTAGTTGGTTGAATCCGAGCATGCGGAACCCATGGATACAGAAGGCCATTATACCTTCATATGATTTCTGGAATGTAAGTGCTAACGAGAATTATGAAACTGAAGCTACAAAATAAGAGATATGTTGCTCAAAAAAAGAAAAACAACAGTTTTAAAAGTACCTTCTGTCCATTGTCACAGTGTACATAAATCAAACCACTCCACGGGAACACTGACTGTTTTGTGGATAAGGAGGAATTAGGACTCACAAGAATTTGTAGTTTACTCCTTAAAAAAAAATTTAATAATGAAAATCAAAAATATTCTGTACTTTAATAGCAGTAATCATAAGAGTCATAAATACCTTCTGCCAACGACCAACTATGTCCTTATTGTTCGGAGAGAGCAGGAGCGGAGGTCAGCACCCACGGTGCCAACACACAGCTCATCTGCCTCTCTCCCTGACTCAACAGCTAAGGAAGCGCTGCCTGGCACGAACCCACGCCCAGGGGCAAAACTCATGTGCAAATAAGCCACGCCACAGAAATACCATTTTCAAGGCAATTCAAAATAAAAATTTGATCCACTTGATAATAAAGAATATTATAAAACAGTCACAGTCAAAGAGAATGTATTAATAGTAGTTGGGGAAGAAGCTGGAGGAAAAGGAGCGGGAGACGGAAAAGAAATGAAGAAAATAATTTGTTTCTTTACAACCCAGTTGCTAATATTTTCTCTGCTCAGTGTTCTCCTCAAGAGCCACGGGAAGCCAAAGACAGGTTTAAAATGGACAATGTGATCAGATTTGTAACTTAAAAGAAATCACCAGCTACAAAAATGGCAGGGCAAGATTTTTTACCACTGCTAATTGTTAAACACGTGGGGCTGCAGAAAAAGTTACTTGTGAAAAACCTGTTCTGTTATCTCCCTATCTTTTCAAACATTAGTTGAGAAGGGTACGTTGCACGTAATAAACACTCAGATTTTAACTGATGGCTCCAGAGTGTCCCTCACCATACCTTAGCTCATAGTCTTGGTCAAGTAAACTCCCCTAAGTAAACTCCCACTCATCATTCTGTTGTCCTTCTGCAAAGTTGCTAATCCCAAATATGAAGGAGCTTCCAGACGTGAGAGTTGTGTCGACCTAGACGAGGTCTCTGAAAAGCTGTGGCGCTGTGGCTTCCCTCCTATCAACCACTAGGCTGTGTGCAGAGGGCAGCTATGTATAAATGGCTGGCACCAAGAGACTTCCTTCTGTCTTAAAATACTATGTGTAGAAAATGGTAAAACTGGATTATGGCTTGGACATATTAAAAGTCAGGGAGCTTTGTCTGAAAAAAATGTCCTTTGGACACACCAGCAGAATATACGATCCAAACCAAGATAAAGAACAGTAGAACTGTTGAGACTTTAGACACATCATGGTCCCTATCCCTCAACACATGCCCAGTTTTATCCCTGCTTCGTAGTTCTGTGGGCAGAGTACTACACATACAACATTCTGACGTGTTCTGCTCCAGGGACTCTGTTCTGCCTCTACCTTCTTAGGTTACACCATAATTGGCCGTGTGTATGACCTCTACTCCACTAAATGGCACGCACCCTGAGCTCACTGCTGTCCTGCAGAACCAAGCAAATGCTTTGTACAGTCAGCACATGCAAAATTTTACCGAGAAAGTTAATATAACATATTATGTGACCCATAGAAAGTCACCAAGATAGCATCTAAACAACACTCAGAAGAACACAGAAATCATACTTACTCTGGTGCAACAAATCCATGTTGTGGTGTGACTGTAAGACAATGTGCTGGCCAGCACAGCTCAAATTTCAGCAACCTAGCAGAATTATTTACAATCTGGAAACACGCAGTTTTTGCCATGTCGCCTGTTATACCAGACAAATAAAATGTTATTTACATTTAGCAACAGTGAAAAACACAAATGTTAACAAATGATAAAAATGAATCCTAAATAAATACACTAGTATGCTAACTTATGTTGCTCTCCCAATTGCTCAATTACAGGAATTTCAAATCCCTGGTAAAGCAAGTCCATTGGTTTACTATGGGAAACTACAAAGATACCGACAATCTTGAACGAAGTTAGGGAAAAATGAGAATCTGGAAATTGTTACCCCCTGGCCTTAACTGTGGCACATGTGTGTGTATCAGATTCGTTCCAACCCTGAACCAACTCTATTAGTGTTAAGGGTACTAAGAGGCCAAGTGCTGAATGAGCTCTTTGGGACCCTGGCTGAGCAGGGTGGCCTCACGACAAGGGTGAGCTCCGGCGGGGGGAGCAGGCCCTGGGCGAGGCACGAGTCCACACAATTCCCACGGGAGCCGCAGGAACAGGGTGAGTGCTCCCGGCCCCCAGCACACAGTCTGCGGTGCCGCTGTCAATATACTCACAAGGAGAAGGAGCTACCAAAATCAGGTGTTCAGGCTGGACGGTCCACATCTCTCCAGAGGCTGATTTATCCTGAGGGGGGTGAGCAGCTTGTGAGAGAAGAGAACCTTGAGGACCTCTAACTGGTAAAACATCCAAAGAGACATTGCCACTATGTTTTCCAGAAGTTCTTGAGTCACTAGAAAAATTTAAAAATGGAAGTCAGAGAGAAAGAGACAGAGAAAAGAAATTAAAAATGATCAAAGTGCAGACTGTGTCACATTTTTATATTAATTCTTCATAAATCTAAAAACATTAAGACAAAACTAGAAGTGCATTATATACCATGTATTTTCAGTGAATAAAAATCCTTCATGTTGTGGATACTAAAAGAGTATATAAAATATACAGTATAGGTCAAATAGTATGATAAACTTTAATTAGGTTTAAGAAAATTTAATCAGGAAGAAAATTTAATTTAGTTAGGT
>NW_012148708.1:767005-780361 GCF_000956105.1 Propithecus coquereli
CATGTACTTTATGGAACACAGTGCAGGCTGTTCACCCCCGTGGCTGACCAGGGGCCACCGCTCGCCGCCACCCAGCATCACAAGACAGTATCGCGCCACATACCGCTAGCCTGGGAAAAGGTCAACATTCAAATTCAAAGTACAATTTCTACTGAATGCATATTGCTTTCACACCACCATAAAGTCAAAAATCTTAAGTCAAACCATCATTAAGTTGAGGACTATCTGTATATTAACTGTTGAATTTACCCTCAAAGCCCTCTGTGGAAGGTGTTAATTCTAATGGCCATTTTACAAACTGGGAAACTGAGCCAGTCTATTTAACCTCTCTAGAGCCTCTAAGTCACATTAGTAAGTGACAAAGCAAGGCTCCATCCACCCACTTTCCTCTCTCCTTTATCTACTAACTCACTAACAATTCTGGTCAAAGACCTGCGAGAGCTGGGGAGGGATGGTGCTGACCACCAAATAAAATCTAAGATTGCTGGAACACACACAGTTATTAAACGCCAAGCTTTAATGCTGTAAGATTAAGTCTCAAATCCAGCCCATCACCGAAATGATTGCTAATGATGACTTGATTTTTCTCCTCAAGTAGGGAGAAAAATTTGTACTTATCACTAATTTATGGTCAGCTAAGAATAGAGTATTAGCCTCAGCAGACATTAGAATTACATAATTTTGTGATATAATACCTGAAGTTTTACCAGGTTCTGTTGTAGGAAAAGTAACAGTCTTATTTCTTATTTCAACTTTTGTGGAAGGTGGTTTTGTCATTGGTTTTGTCAAATGACTAACTGAAGGCTCAGATACTGGGGGAAGAATCCCGAAAGGTTTGGAGGCCAAACGAGTTAAAAGTTCTTCTTGAGTCAAATCTTCTCGAACTTGAACTTTTACAATTTTCTGAAATGAAACAAATAAAGGAAAAAGACACAAATGTAGCTATCATTTTAAAAGAAACAATTCCTATTTTTAAATTATAATAGAGAAAAGAAAAGCCAAACAAATGAAACACTAAGGAATTTAGAAATTAAAGTTTATTCAGATGTCAAACACAGTCAATCTCTGACTCTACCTACCTCCCCTCCCCCATCACCTTTTTTTGAAAGTAAATTTTACAAATGAGCAATGGCTTCATGGCCCCACTCTGCACCCACCCCTATCCCTCAACAGAATCATTCTGATCACTATGGAAGAATTCAGTACTAAATGCTCTAATGAAATAAACCTAGTCAGGCTCAAAAGGACAAATATAGTCACCCCTCAGTATCCATGGAGGATCGGTTCCAGGACCCCCAAGGACACTAAAAGCCATGGATGCTCAAGTCCCTCATATAAAATGCTATATAGCACTTCCATATAAACTACACACATCCTCCCATAGGCTCTAAATCATCTCTAGATTATTTATGGTACCTAATACAATGTAAATGCTAGGTAAATAGTTGTTATATTATATTTTTATTTGTATTTATTATTTTTCCCCCAAATACTGGGTTAGTTGGTTGAATCCGAGCATGCGGAACCCATGGATACAGAAGGCCATTATACCTTCATATGATTTCTGGAATGTAAGTGCTAACGAGAATTATGAAACTGAAGCTACAAAATAAGAGATATGTTGCTCAAAAAAAGAAAAACAACAGTTTTAAAAGTACCTTCTGTCCATTGTCACAGTGTACATAAATCAAACCACTCCACGGGAACACTGACTGTTTTGTGGATAAGGAGGAATTAGGACTCACAAGAATTTGTAGTTTACTCCTTAAAAAAAAATTTAATAATGAAAATCAAAAATATTCTGTACTTTAATAGCAGTAATCATAAGAGTCATAAATACCTTCTGCCAACGACCAACTATGTCCTTATTGTTCGGAGAGAGCAGGAGCGGAGGTCAGCACCCACGGTGCCAACACACAGCTCATCTGCCTCTCTCCCTGACTCAACAGCTAAGGAAGCGCTGCCTGGCACGAACCCACGCCCAGGGGCAAAACTCATGTGCAAATAAGCCACGCCACAGAAATACCATTTTCAAGGCAATTCAAAATAAAAATTTGATCCACTTGATAATAAAGAATATTATAAAACAGTCACAGTCAAAGAGAATGTATTAATAGTAGTTGGGGAAGAAGCTGGAGGAAAAGGAGCGGGAGACGGAAAAGAAATGAAGAAAATAATTTGTTTCTTTACAACCCAGTTGCTAATATTTTCTCTGCTCAGTGTTCTCCTCAAGAGCCACGGGAAGCCAAAGACAGGTTTAAAATGGACAATGTGATCAGATTTGTAACTTAAAAGAAATCACCAGCTACAAAAATGGCAGGGCAAGATTTTTTACCACTGCTAATTGTTAAACACGTGGGGCTGCAGAAAAAGTTACTTGTGAAAAACCTGTTCTGTTATCTCCCTATCTTTTCAAACATTAGTTGAGAAGGGTACGTTGCACGTAATAAACACTCAGATTTTAACTGATGGCTCCAGAGTGTCCCTCACCATACCTTAGCTCATAGTCTTGGTCAAGTAAACTCCCCTAAGTAAACTCCCACTCATCATTCTGTTGTCCTTCTGCAAAGTTGCTAATCCCAAATATGAAGGAGCTTCCAGACGTGAGAGTTGTGTCGACCTAGACGAGGTCTCTGAAAAGCTGTGGCGCTGTGGCTTCCCTCCTATCAACCACTAGGCTGTGTGCAGAGGGCAGCTATGTATAAATGGCTGGCACCAAGAGACTTCCTTCTGTCTTAAAATACTATGTGTAGAAAATGGTAAAACTGGATTATGGCTTGGACATATTAAAAGTCAGGGAGCTTTGTCTGAAAAAAATGTCCTTTGGACACACCAGCAGAATATACGATCCAAACCAAGATAAAGAACAGTAGAACTGTTGAGGCTTTAGACACATCATGGTCCCTATCCCTCAACACATGCCCAGTTTTATCCCTGCTTCGTAGTTCTGTGGGCAGAGTACTACACATACAACATTCTGACGTGTTCTGCTCCAGGGACTCTGTTCTGCCTCTACCTTCTTAGGTTACACCATAATTGGCCGTGTGTATGACCTCTACTCCACTAAATGGCACGCACCCTGAGCTCACTGCTGTCCTGCAGAACCAAGCAAATGCTTTGTACAGTCAGCACATGCAAAATTTTACCGAGAAAGTTAATATAACATATTATGTGACCCATAGAAAGTCACCAAGATAGCATCTAAACAACACTCAGAAGAACACAGAAATCATACTTACTCTGGTGCAACAAATCCATGTTGTGGTGTGACTGTAAGACAATGTGCTGGCCAGCACAGCTCAAATTTCAGCAACCTAGCAGAATTATTTACAATCTGGAAACACGCAGTTTTTGCCATGTCGCCTGTTATACCAGACAAATAAAATGTTATTTACATTTAGCAACAGTGAAAAACACAAATGTTAACAAATGATAAAAATGAATCCTAAATAAATACACTAGTATGCTAACTTATGTTGCTCTCCCAATTGCTCAATTACAGGAATTTCAAATCCCTGGTAAAGGAAGTCCATTGGTTTACTATGGGAAACTACAAAGATACCGACAATCTTGAACGAAGTTAGGCAAAAATGAGAATCTGGAAATTGTTACCCCCTGGCCTTAACTGTGGCACATGTGTGTGTATCAGATTCGTTCCAACCCTGAACCAACTCTATCAGTGTTAAGGGTACTAAGAGGCCAAGTGCTGAATGAGCTCTTTGGGACCCTGGCTGAGCAGGGTGGCCTCACGACAAGGGTGAGCTCCGGCGGGGGGAGCAGGCCCTGGGCGAGGCACGAGTCCACACGATTCCCACGGGAGCCGCAGGAACAGGGTGAGTGCTCCCGGCCCCCAGCACACAGTCTGCGGTGCCGCTGTCAATATACTCACAAGGAGAAGGAGCTACCAAAATCAGGTGTTCAGGCTGGACGGTCCACATCTCTCCAGAGGCTGATTTATCCTGAGGGGGGTGAGCAGCTTGTGAGAGAAGAGAACCTTGAGGACCTCTAACTGGTAAAACATCCAAAGAGACATTGCCACTATGTTTTCCAGAAGTTCTTGAGTCACTAGAAAAATTTAAAAATGGAAGTCAGAGAGAAAGAGACAGAGAAAAGAAATTAAAAATGATCAAAGTGCAGACTGTGTCACATTTTTATATTAATTCTTCATAAATCTAAAAACATTAAGACAAAACTAGAAGTGCATTATATACCATGTATTTTCAGTGAATAAAAATCCTTCATGTTGTGGATACTAAAAGAGTATATAAAATATACAGTATAGGTCAAATAGTATGATAAACTTTAATTAGGTTTAAGAAAATTTAATCAGGAAGAAAATTTAATTTAGTTAGGTTATTAACAGAATAAAAGTGATACAAACATTTTGAGACAAAATAATAATAAAGTACAGGGGAAAAATATGAGCTGTACTATGAATCAAATAATCTTGAGATCTGGTGAAAGATTTTTGTTTGTTCAACTTACCTTTTAGATTCCAAACTAGCTTTGGAAGAAGACTGAAGAAATTCTCTGCTAGAAATGCAATCTCTGAATTCTCCAATTACTGAAAGAATAATTTTACACATGTTTCCATAAAAAAGTTGAACATCATTAGGCCGCTGGGGAAGATCATACACTGAAATAGAAAATAAGGTTTTGAAATACATGAATCTTCACATAAGCATACCACCAAGTAACAGATATATTTATATATTTATAGCCACAGAATATTCTTTTCTTAGGTTGGGGTAAGCGACATTTGATTATTAGCACTACTGACTGGCATGAAGTTACAGACAGGTCAGCATCAGCGGCTGGCAGGTCAGGCTCTGAGCCTGAATTTGGGCCCCCTCTTGCCACTCATTAGCCCTGTCACCTTTGGCAAATTCCTTAACCTCTCTGAGCTTTAGTCTCCTCAACTGTAGCATAGGGTAACAATCTATAATATCTCAGGGGTTGTTGTGAGCATTAAAATAAGAACATTTTTCAAGATACATATGACAACAAACATTTATATAAAGTTAACTGTGGGCCAGGCACTATTCTAATCCCTTTATATATATTCATTTAATTTTCAGAACTCTTTGAGGCAAGTACTATTATCCCCACTTCAAAGATAAAAAATCTGAAGCACAAAGAGGTTAAGGGTACACACTTTATGAATGGCAGTCTCATAGAAATTCAACTTAAGCAAATGTAGAAACCAGGCACTATTAATACAATTATTTCTAGATTAATAAAATAGTTCCCAGATGACATCTCTAGGTTAGGCCACGCCCAAATTTGTGTACATATGATACTTTATAGAATATCTTGTATTCTACATAAAAATTAGATAATCTTTAAGTATATTTTTTTTATTTCAGCATATTATGGTGGTATAGATGTTTATTAGGTTACATACATTAAGTATCATATATTTTTAATAGGAATTTTAAAAGAACACAGTAACTGTACATTTAAATTTATATTAATTTAACCAAGACATGTAACAATAAAAGTTTAACTCAACTGTGAAAATACCGCCACAAATTACACATTTTGCCAAAGATCATTACAAACACTTGTAACAGTAATATGCTCAAGCAAATGCTATTCAAAACAATCACCCTGAAAAGATCACCTGTGACACTCTCCTAGGTGATCTATGGTACTAACCAACACAAAAAAAGTGGGTTATTTCCTCCATCCATCTGTACAATAATTATACCATCTCAAGGAATCCTGAGATGAAATTCAGTCCCAACTCAACCCCATCTTAGAGGGGTGATCTTGGCAGGTTATTTGAGTTCTTGGTTGGGTTTGTCAATACAACCCTTAACATGATACATTTCTTGAATTTTTGGACATGCAGTTCCCTCCATCTGGAAGATTCTTCCCCACCCTGGTCCCATCTTCTCCACCTTGTCAACGCCTCCCCTTTCTTCAAAACTAGCTCAACAGTCATCTCATTCTACATGAGGTGCCCTTTCTCTGTGCCCTCCCAGATTCCCACACACAGCTCTATCACGGCACTTTCCATACTACACCTTAATCATCTGTCTTCCCCTTCGTCAGTAAGCCCCTCACAGACAAGGACAGCATCCTGTGCCCATAAATCCCAGTGTCTACACACCAACGGGCACCTCGTCCCCTCAGTATGCATCCATCAATCAATGAATGGTCTGTTGCTGAATCATGGAACTATGCCAACTTCTAAACCACTACAAACTCTTGCTACTGATTTTTATTCACAATCTTCACCACAGTTGCAATGAGTTACTAAGTATTAGTGTTCCATCTCCGTAGCACAGTTCAGTCTAACTTTTATTTGGATCCCTCCCATGAGGAAGAGGTCAGGGCTGTGGCGGTAGAGATGGGTCTTGAATTAAGTTCAACTCTGAATCCAGGGTTCTTTCCCTTGCTTTGCTTCCTTAGTGCACTGCTGACAAGTCCATTCCAAGTCTGTCTGCTCATCATTTTCAACTAGCCCATCTCTGCCTTCCCTTTGAGCAGATGATCTAGACTGTGAATTTACTGGAAAGATTACAGACTACTCTACATCACCCCTACCAAGGCATAAATACTCATTCCTTTATCATTTCAGAAACAAAATATATTCCATCATTTAAGGACTAGTAAATAAAAATAAGAGTAACAAACTACCACCTAAAATTCTACCACCAAAACATAGCCACTTAATATTTTGGTGCATATACTCCCATGATTTTACTTAAATAAATACATATATATATATAAATTATTTTTACCAAAATAAGATTTTACTATACAAACTTTTAAAACATTTTTGTAATAAATAAAGAGCTTTCCATGTCATTTAGTATGTGAATCCATATCATTGTTCTAATGGCTTCAAAATATTCTACTGCATAATTTAACAACCCCCTAATTCTTGGGCATTAAAGTTACTTCTAATGTCTTGTTATTATAAACAATGCTGGGGAGAAAATCTGTACATATATTTTTACATAATTTGTATATCTCCATACATGTATTTTGTATGAGTAATAAAAACTATTAAATATTTGAGCCATGTAACTCAAATAAGGATAATCATCTAGGTTACAGTCACTTCATTACTGTTTATTTTGGATTTTTTTTACCACCATCACACCCCACATAAATCTTACGATAGCATAGAAACTTCAGTTTGAGTGTAAGTCTGCAATCAAATCTTAAAGAGTGTTAATTTGGGACTTGTTTTTTTTTTTTTTCTTTGAGACAAGGTCTTGCTCTGTCACCCAGGCTAGAGTGCAGTGGCCTCATTATAGCTCACTGCAGCCTCCAACTCCTGGGCTCAAGCAATCCTCCTGACTCAGCCTCCCAAGCAGCTAGAACTACAGGCAAACACCACCACACCCGACTAATTTTTAAATTTTTTTGTAGAGACGGGGGTCTCACTCTTGCCTAAGCTAGTCTCAAACTTCTGCCCTCCAGTGATTCTTCTCCTTGGGCCTCCCAAAGGGCTAGGATTACAGATGCGAGCCACTGTGCCCAGCCTAATTTGAATTTAATAATGACCATTCTCCTGTTTATAAGCCTACCCAGAGACTAAGCACAGTAAAGTATTAATAACATCTAACATTTGTATAGCAAAGCCTTTTCATCTGATCCTCATAAAAACTCTGTATGTATAAGAAGCTAGATATCATTCTTCTTCCCATTTTACAGATAAGCAAAGAAAATTACAGTGACGTAATTTGTTCAAATTCATATAGCAGACCTGTGGTTCAAACACGGCCTGATATCATATCCAAACTTAACACTTTTCCTTCTTATGTTATATCCCTGGACCTAGATAATACTATAAATGACTCAAAAGATTTAAGACATGAAGACACATTGAAATTCTTACCTTCAGTTACTAGTAGCTCATCTTGAAATGTTTCAGCAAAATTAATGTTTTGCAGTACACTATGTTCTGGAAGTATCTGCTTTATAATCTCTGGTTTATGCAACAGGGCTCTGCCAGGAGAGGTTTTTATTCAAAAGTTATTTTAAATATAAAATGACTTTAATTAGATTTTCATTATTATATTTGGCAAATCCCACTAATAGCATGACACATTAATACACAGATCTACCTAAAAGAAAACTTGTTTTGGAAGTTCCCTTAAAAATTACACATGATAGTAAAATCACCAGTTTTAGTTAAATATTAATATCAAAATGAACTTCCTAATACAAAAGTAAAAAGAAGAGTAAAATCAGATTTTTTTTTCAGGTCTTTCATTTTCAATGTTTGTGATAATTTGGTCATACTTTGAAATTTGTCTCTGGAAAAAAAAAATGCTAAAACACAATAAGACTCAGAGGGAAATACTTAAATTACCATATGACTACGAATATCTGGGCCTCTTCCAGAGAATCTTTGAAGTGAGAAAACGGAAATGTAAATTTCTCTATAATACTCAGATGTCCACAAAGAAAAATCTAATGACTGTAATGTTACAGCAAAGACGAGTTTTAAAACAATACATTGATTTCTATATCCAAAGAAAAACATCAGAATACATGGTAATCTCATTTCCCCAAATGTCAGTTATTTCTGAAATATTTAATTAAGAAACAAAACCAGGTTCAAAGTTGAGCTCTTCGTATTTGGTCTGTTCTAACATCATGTAGCAAGTCACCATTACACTCCCCCTTTTTAAACATTCCAATGGTCTCCAACAAATTAAGAAGAAAACTATTTACCAATTTCTGTATCAGCATAAAACAGAGCAGAGCACGAAGGGTCAGAAGAAGGAAAGACTGATGTATTCATCTATACCTTTTCTAATGATTTCCTACTGACGCATGAAACGTCATGACCTTCACTTATATTTAGGTCTTCTAATCTAGGAAACCAAACTTTATAATAAAAGAATCCAGAATTCAATACACAAGAATATAACTTACGTTTAAATCATACCTAAACCTAAATCAATACTCAAAATATGCCAATCGTTCAGCATATTAAACTAAATTTAAATTAGATGTATCAGATTTTATAAAAGTACATGTTTTAAGTAGCTACAAGATAAACATCTTACACATTTCTAAAACACTACTTGATCCTTTCAAATAATTCACAGTATTCCCAGAAAAATTCTAAATTATGCAGGTGTGTTGATACAGTATAATCTTTCAGTAGTTCTTACATCTTTTCTAAACCGATCTACTGTTCCTTGATATACCCTTGAGAGTACATTATGAACATGGTCCTGTTATGAAGTATGATGCTCCTATTGAGTAAAGGAAAAGAGGCACAATACATACATGTTTGGAAAAGAAGGCATATTGTAAGGAAATACAGGAGATGAGTTTCCTACGGGTATTTCTTCCACACATTACAGCAGCTTATCAGCCACACAAATTTTACCAAGGTTTTCATCTACCAGTTCACTAACAGTGAAACATGTTCTAAAAATTCCAAACCCCAAACCACTTAAATCCTTATTATTTCTACTGAACAGTTCCCCATATTGTCTAACAAAAGTAATCTACCTTCGATACTGCTGTCTTGAGATTTCGTCTCCACCAAAGAGGTATACAGTTGACAGTTCTGTTGCAGTTTTATAATTGCTCTCTCTGTCTGATGGATTATATATTAAAGTAACATCCTGATGCCAAGGAAAAAGACCAAGATTAAATATTAAATATTTTTCTTGAGTAAGTCATTTCATTCTGAATAAAATCTTATGAGCCTAAACATTCAATGTAGATACAAGTGCATATGGATGGCATTTCCAACAAGACCAGATAAGCACTTCCCCTTTTACATTACTTTAAATATCGTTTTAGCTTTTGGCCATAAAATACATAATTATTAATCCAATCTAAAAATGAGTTCCTGTTTTTAGTGCAGACACTTTTACACTTACTTCTTGTGTTCTTTCCTTGAGCACAAATTTATCTGGAAAAATCCTCAATATTTTAGGATCCAGCAAAACCTTTTTCTGAGAATCCTTAAAACCGACTGCTTTAACAAAAGCTGCTCGAGAGCCAGTGTTGCGGACAGAAAAAACAATTCTACTTTCTTTGCCAGGTATTAAGTCATTCGCTGTTACCATGTAACTGTCAGATAATTTTTTAACACCTTCCAAAATAAGATTACTTGTTCCTCCATATCCAGACAAAGGTATCTGAAAGAATATACACATCCAAAATTATTTTTATGTAAGTAGAAAGCAGAAAATTGAATTATAGTCAGAAGAAAATGTAGAAAGATTTAATACAATTAAAAATGTCACTGTTTGTATACTTTGGCTAGGAGTTACCCCACATCCAGTCCAGCATTATATTAAGAACTTGGTCTTAAAAGGAAAACACACCAAAGAGCTACAAAAAACTATTTGCCTTCTGATAATGCTATGAATAATTATTTCATTGTCATAAAAGCCAAGCTTAGATGACAGAGAAACAATAGTAAAAAGATTAGTCTAGATACGCTTGCTTAGGAAGTTTTCAGGGTGAAATACACTGATGTTCGTAATTTTTTTGAAATGCATTAAAAAAACCAGATGAACTGATGGATGGTTAGATATGAGGGAAAAGAAATATAGCAAAATGTTGGCCAGGTGCGGTGGCTCACGCCTGTAATCCTAGCTCTCTGGGAGGCCCAGGCGGGCGGATTGTTTGCGCTCAGGAGTTCGAAACCAGCCTGAGCAAGAGCGAGACCCCGTCTCTACTAAAAATAGAAAGAAATTAATCGGACAACTAAAAATATATAGAAAAAAAAAAAAAAAAACTAGCCGGGCATGGTGGCGCATGCCTATAGTCCCAGCTACTCGGGAGGCTGAGGCAGGAGGATCGCTTGAGCCCAGGAGTGTGAGGTTGCTGTGAGCGAGGCTGACGCCACGGCACTCACTCTAGCCCAGGCAAAACACTGAGACTCTGTCTCAAAAAAAAAAAAAAAGAAAAGAAAAGAAATATAGCAAAATGTTAATTGTAGAATCTAAGTGACAGGGTATGTGGGTGTTTGTTATATAATTCTTTCGACTTCTCAGTAATTCTGAAAATTTTCATAATAAAATGTTTTGGGGAAAAAAAATCTATTATCATATAATCTTCTTAGTGTTTGGTCTAGCCAGTGTCAGAGAGAAGCATGTAAAAGAAACTAAACTGATGACAAGAACTCCGACAACTCTTCAAGAATAGATACACTGGCAACCCGGGGAGCAACAGACTAGACCAGGCGTTGGGATACCATCTGCTCCTGCTTCCCCAGGGCTCCAAGGAAACAAAGGTGCATGGAATATATCCCATAAATAACAATGTAAGGAAAATACTCACCCTGCTAGAAAGGAAACTCTCCATACTCTTTAAAATGTATATCTTTAAAAATTATCTTTCAATCCTAATTACAGGTTGAGTATTCCTTATTCGAAATGCCTGGGACCAGAAGCATTTCAAATTTTGGAATATTTGCATCATACCAGGTGAGCTGAGCATCCCTAATCCAAAAATCTAAAATCCAAAATGTTCCAATGATCATTTGCTTTCAGCGTCGTGTCGGCACTCAGAAAGTTTCTGATTTTGGAGCATTTTGAATTTCCCTGTCAAGCCCTTTTGTAAAGGCACTAATCCATTAATGAGCACAGGGCCCTCATAATCTAAACACCTCCCAAAATGCCCCACCTTCCAGTGCTATGGCATTAGAGAGTAAGTTTCCAACACATGAATTTTGGGGGACACATTCAGACCATAGTGCCCACACAATGATTCTTAAGGATAGTGCCTGGCACAAACTCAACATGCAACAAATAAAAATTTATTTATTATTGCAGTCTCATCATGCCTTATGGTGTTCAAAGCACCGATCACTTCATCTGTTCCTCACAACCAGATCTGGAAGGTGGGTTGGCAAGTAGCTGCATTTCACAGATAAGAGAGGGAAGGGACTGATCCAAGGTGGGTATAACAGAGAAAGGGCTTGTTCCCCGGACTCTCTTATCCCCAGTGTCAGGTGCTCAGCCACCACCCGACCAGGCTACTGTATCCTTTCAAAGACAGCAATGTTAACAGTCTGAGTCTTCTGGTGAAATAAAAGCCACATTCATCTATGACTTGCAGACAAACCCCATTCTGCCCACATCTGTGAGAGGATGGGTGGCCATCTACACAGGAAGGAATCCCCCTGAGATCCTGGTTTGACTTCAGAAGATGTCAAACCTGAAATTTTGCTTGGTTGGTTGTCAAATCAAATAGTTATGCCCTAAATCACCAGAGAGTTAGTAGTTCTCTTGAGATTCTTCCTTAAAAATAACCTGAAAATTTTGGCTGGCAAACCTGACACTAATCAGAATATATTCAAGAAGTCTGAAAGATACAGCCCATTTAGTTCTCTCCACAAACCAAGCTTTACCCTTACATGAAACCATATCATCAGAAGCTGTGCATCAGTACTTTGGCACTGTGTTCTGGGCTCACATATAAGGATGCCAGCTGTAAAAATCACTACTAATGTCTTTAAACAATTTGCCCATCATAGCGCATGGGGCCAATCACATGATTCCACAGAAAATATGTCAAGCTCCAGTGTTAAATAAAGCTATATTTGCCATAAATATCTAACTTTTTAAACTTTTGGATATTGTTAATCTTTTAACTTATCATATTCCCCCTGTGGCATTAGGAAATAGAACCAAAATTTTAGTCCAGCCCCACTGCCAAACAGCTGTGTACTTTTACGTAGCTCACATTTTGTTAGCTCTACCTTGCCCTTACCTCCTCCCTTCTTCAGTGATTTACTACTTTTATTTCTAATTGTTCTGGACGCATCTACATACACGGTTTCAAATCCTTTTTAAAAATTATGCTGGCAATAAAAAATACATATCAAAACTCTTGTCTTTCTGTACCCAGCATCCAGGACAGAGTCTAGGAAACTTTTTCAATAGATATTTGATACGGTCTTAATGTTAGTGTCCTTCCCAAACTCATGTGTTGAAGCCTAATCCCCAGTGTGACAGCATTAAGAGGTGGAGCCTTTGGGGAAGGAATTAAGTCAGAAGGGCTCTGCCCTCATGAATGGGATTTCTGCCCTCACAAACGAGGTTGAAGGCAGTGCTCTTGTCCCTTCCCGCCGCATGAGAGCACAGAGAGCAGCCCTCACAGACACTCAGTTGCTAGCGCCTTGATCTTGGACTTCTCAACCTCCAGAACCATGAGCACTAAATCTGTGATTATAAATTACCCAGTCTGTAGCAGCAAACTGAATGACTAAGACAGTATTTCTGCTGAACTGGAAGAATAAAATTTACTTGAAAAGTCAACATCTTAAATAGCTCCATCTAGATTTACCCAAAGACGTGTTCCTGAAAAGGTGGTCCATTTCAAAATTCTCAAAATAAAATGAAACTTAAAAGCAAT
>NW_012148708.1:789946-793319 GCF_000956105.1 Propithecus coquereli
AATACAGACATGATACCTGAAGAACCAATTCGTTTCTTTGGACTATGGAAAAGAACCCAAATTATCAGAAATTCTGGATCCTATAAAATAAAAAAAAAATTTGTTAATGTATACTGGTATTAAGATCGAAAATTTAATAAAAGACAAGCAGTTTGGAAACTGAACTTCCTTTAATTCTAAGCCAGTTCTTCACCACCCCCCACCCCACCTACCTGTCTATCGTAGCTAGCAGGCATCATGTGACTGACCACAGAAGGGCCTGCCAGCTGAGCCCCCACATCAGCGTAAGGACCAGCTGCCACAGAAGCACGCACGGGTTCCTTGGAAAACGTGAAACAGCGCCAGGCTACAGCATTCTGTTCAGGAATAGCAGAATCAGTTTCAGTAAAGCTGTAACGTTAAATTTGTTAACAAAATCCTTAAAAAAAATTTACTTTCATAAGAGAAATTAACCAAGAATGATCTTAACAGTGTTTACAAATCCAAATGTATTCCGTATACGGTTTCCGGCTGTATGTTAGTACTTACAGCATTGATAATCAGTCTGACGGGCACAGTGGCATGCGTCCTGTTTATCAATTTCAGGGGGAGAGCTTTCCAGCCTCCGTAAGTCAAGTCACCAAAATCAAGAACATCTTTCTTTTCTGTTTCTACCTAATTATAAACAAAAAGGGACTGATTTATGAAAAGAATATATTAATAAACAGCACAACTTATGTTGCTACCACTGTCTTTTGGAACCATAAATTAAGAGTCAGCATTAAAGGTAAACTTACCTAAGTTTTACTAGGCAATTTTACAATTGCTTATTTTCTTCAAAAATAAGTGTTAAATTCTGCTTTTGAGGTAGTTTATATACCCAAATACACTAAAGAATTAAGCAATATCTTATCTGGGGCTACTCTGAAAAGACTATTAGATCTTAAGATGAACTGACAATTTCATAAAATATATGACTTTCCTTTCAATAAGTTCTATTATTAGAATATTGATTTCTCAATTCCACTCAAAAATATCATGAATATTTTGGCATTTTCAGATTTAATCCAAACCTCTAACAATACTGAAAATGCTTAAAATGATATCAAAATAGACATATCAAAAGTTTAAAACAAATGGCAACTATCGTGACAGACTGACTTCTGTATACATGGGAGACCAACCTAACACAGATCCCTCACATCCACACGTGTAGGAAGAGTCTGTACATGTTCAGTACAAATGCACACATTCATTTTGTTTTTCCTATTATTTTTGCTTTGAATTTAGTTAAATCTAAGGATGCAGACCTACAGACACAGAGGACTAACTGCAAACATACACACACACTTTTTTTTACCCTAGCCAAACATAACGTGAAGGGAGATCAAAGGCAGACCTGGTGAGTGGGAGCTGACTTCCATGGAGGCCCAAGAAGGTCTGGGGTCAGATTCAGTCTGGGACCACCCAAAGAGGCCGAGCTTTAACACCCTCCAGAGAATGGAACATGTGACCTCAAGCTTGTTATAGGAAGGGTGAGGCTGGAATGGAATTTGAACTCCACGCATCAAGCCCAGAAATTCAAAGAAGTACGCTTTCCAGAAAGGAAAAGGGAACTAGAATAACTCTGTCCACGTCTCGGGAGATGACAAGGAACCTGTCAGGGATGGGTTGGCACAGAAGAGCATCGGCAGGAACGTGAAAGCCTAGGCCTAGGACACACCAGCCACGGGGCCCCAGGCTGACAATGATGAAAGCCTCCAGTGACGCCTGCATTTCTGCAAAGTGCTCTCTAGGGACATTTCCAAAGACCAGGACACATGGGATTCCTAAAGCAAAAAGCAGTCTCAATGAATGTGAGCTCATGTTAAAAATTTTAAAATATCAAAAAATTAGCCCTGGCAACGTAGCTCACACCTATAATCCTAGCACTCTGGGAGGCCGAGGCTGGCAGATTGCTTGAGCTCAGGAGTTCAACACCAGACTGAGCAAGAGCAAGACCCATCTCTACTAAAAATAGAAAAAATTAGCAAGGTATGGAGGCGCACATCTGTAGTCCCAGCTACTCAAGAGGCCGAGGCAGGAGACTCACTTGAGCCCAGGAGTTTGAGGTTGCAGTGAGCTGTGACACCACTGCACTCTAGCCCAGGCGACAGAACTAGACTGTCTCAAAAAAAAAAATTAGAAGCCACACGAAGAAAATCAGAAAGACCCAGAAAAAGTAACTAGTAGAACCATTAGAACCCCAAGAACTAGAAATAATCTGAAATAAGCTACAAATCCATTTAAACACAGATAATAGAATCCATAACAGAGGGAAAAAGAGAAGATTCGTGACACAATGATAAGCCAAAAAACGTATAAATAGCTTGATCATTCTGTTAAAAATTTTAATGTTGGGATTTTAAAAACCATGTAGATCTAAGAAATTAGTCAAAGATAATATGGAAAGAAAAAAAGAACATTCAAATGATCAAAGCTTATTGTGTTGTTTGAGAATAGAACAGAGCTCCTGATTAACTTTAGATTTGGGTGACCAATTTGAACAAATGGAAATAGAAATATATAATTTCCAAACTAATGCAAAAGAAGAACAAGAGAAAATTTAATCCATTCAATAGGAGTCAGAAAAGGTGGGAAAAAACAGAGAGAAAATACTGGGCTGAATATTTAAGATACATTATAACGAAACTGATATTGAAGAAAGAAAAATAAAAAGATAGAAACAGATCAGGAAATTAGTAAACAAAAGAAAGATGACATAGCAATATTAATACTAGATAAAACAGACTTTAAAACAAAAGAGATAAAGAGAATTGTTACTTTAAAAGGAACCTTTTTACTTAGAAAATAAAACTGTAAGTCTAAACACATGTAACAACACATTTGCAGAACACCCAACACAAAACTAAGAGAATTTATAATTCCCTGTATAGGATTTCAAATCCATAACTACCTTTCTCAGAAGATGAAAGACTAAGCAAACAAAAATATTGGTAAAAACTGTTAGTGATGATTCCACAGATTTGGACTACGGAGTAACTAACAAGAGCTAAAGAACACATAAGAACTCCACAGCTAAGAGAACAGGAGTCCTTCTTCTTTTTTTTTTTTTTTTTGGAGACAGGGGGCTCTTGTCTTGCTGCCCCGGATAAAATGCAGTAGTGTCATCATAGCTCACTGCAACCTTACACTCCTAGGCTCAAGTGATTCTACTGCCTCAGCCTCCCGAGTACCTGGGACTACAGGCATGCACCACCGCTCCCGGCTAACTTTTTTGTTTTTAGTAGAGACGGCGTCTCGCTCTTGCTCAGGCTGGTTTCGAACTCCTGAGCTCAAACAATCTGCCCGCCTCGGCCTCCCAGAGTGCTAGGATTATAGGCATGAGCCACCA